>NC_036644.1:3113156-3142686 GCF_002806865.2 Cucurbita pepo subsp. pepo
GCACAGGTGCGAAAGCACACAGATGAGGGTGTTCATGAGGCGCATGACACTATGGGGTTCCGCTGACCTCCGGACGTCGCTACAGATTAGCTTGACCAGAGGGTCCAGGGGGTGTGCGAGCGCCCTGGGGACTCACACTCGCACGTGTGAGTCGTGTGTAGGGAAGTACTACACATCCAATTTGTCCGAGACTGGAGGCCACCCCTAAGATGATTAGAGATAGGTCCCTATTCATGATTGCATGTGTTTGCATTAGCATGGCCCCTATAGTGGGGTCACTTACTGAGTATTTCTTCGAAATACTCAGGCCGTGTGCCATATTGTTTTTCAGGTAAAGGCAAGGCTCCCATGTACGGTTGACGGTGGCATCGTGATCAGAGACTGTGGCGCGTGCATAGGATAGTTGCATATTTAAAATTCCTAGTCTTGGTTAGGATAGGGCGTTTGCATTTCATTCATTTATATTAATTAATTTGTAATCGTTTTATTTTGTCTTTTGAACTCCAGCACGATGTTTGAAACACGTAAGTCCGGCAGTGTTTTCCAATGTTTTAATGTATTCTGAAGTTTTTAAATTTTTCCGCTAATAAAGATGAGCATGCTTAGATTTTTATTCTGCATTAGGGATGAGCATGAGACGTTAGTGGCGACTCTAGATATGTGGAAATTTAGGGTCGTTACAATATGCGTTTTAAAAACCTTGAGGGGAATCATAAAAGGAAAAGCCTGGAGAGTACAATATCTACTAGCGTTGGCCTTTTGGTCAATACAAATGGTATCAAAGCCAGACATCGAACGATGTGCTAGCGAGGAGGCTGAGCCTCGAAGGGGGTGGACACGAGGCAGTGTACCAGCCAAGGACGTTGGGCTTCGGAGGGAGGTGGATTGGGGGATCCCACATCAATTGGATATGGAAACGAGTGTCAACGAGGACGTTGGGCCCCGAAGGGGGGTGGATTGTGAAATCTCATATCGCTTGGGAAGGAGAACGAAACATTATTTTATAAAGGTGTGAAAATCTCTCCCTAACTTACATAGTTGTAAAAAAACTTTAAGGGGAAGCTCAAAAGGGAAAGTCCATACAAAGGACAATATCTACTAGCGGTGGGCTTTGAGTCGTTACAAATAGTATCAGAGCCAGACATTGCACGACGTGCCTACAAGGAGGCTGAGTCCCGAAGGGAAGTGGATACGAGGCGGTATGCCAGTAAGGACGTTGGGCCCCAAAGGGGAGTGGATTGGGGGATCCCACACCAATTGGATAAGGGAACGAGTGTTAGCGAGGACGTTGAGTCTCGAAAGGGGTAGATCGTGAGATCCCACATCAGTTAGGAAGAAAGACGAAACATTCTTTATAAAGGTGTGGAAACCTCTTTTGCATAGGAACATCGTTATCAAAATTGCACGTAGAAACTTCTGGTAAGGTACTCTATTTTTCAACTCTCTTTTCCAATACTACAAGCTCTTTAGAATTTTTGGAGACATCATCAGTCTCAAAGCAAGTTGGATGACCCAACTCAGTATTTAATAAAAAGGCCTGAACAAGTTGGTAATTGTCACTCCCACTATTATTCGACTCTTGTTTCTTTTTAGGCCTGCCTCTAAGCTTATGAGGCACCGACTACTAAGTTGTTCTACGTCTCATTGATTGAGATGATAAGTGTGATGAAGCATATTTTTATTGACAATTTGTATGTTACATATAAAAATGTTACATATCGTGTGTTTCGAACCCAAATCTTTTTTAATGTTTTTTTTTAGATAATGACAAGGACATATTGATATGAACCAAGAGACATCCATCATACAATATACTTCAATGAAGATGTGAAGAAGATACGGTTGAAATTATCAAAAGATATTTCAATTCATGTCACATTGAACAAAATGAAGTTTCATGTTATAAATTTTGGGTAGATTACAATTTAGAGTAAATTAGAGTTATTGTATTTCATTAATGTATTTTAAGACTTTTTATTTACTTTACGTTACAATCACATAAAGGTTAATTATGGTCATTAAGTATGAATGTTTCAACTCCTTAATGCCTTTAATTGTTTCATTTTGAGGCTATATAAAGCCATGTATGTTGTATTTGTAAGGAGACTTGGAAAATACAGTAAAAGAAGCATTTATGCTTCCTTTTAGCCAATGGCTAAGTTTCTTTGCAATTCTATGTAGTTTTGTGGAGTGATTCGAATCTCAAACAAGTGTTCTTGCGTTGAGATATTTGATCAACAAGAATCATCAAGCTAGACATGATCAATCTTACTTGTGAAGTGATTCGAATCTCAAACAATGTTCTTGCCTTGAGACATTCGATCAACAAGGTAATCCAAATCTTACTCCCCTTGTAGTGATTCCTTATCTTATCACATATGAAACAAATAATGGTCACCCCTTGTAGTGATTCCTTATCTTATCACATATGAAACAAATAATGGTCATATGCTAATCGATATCTCTATTTTAATAATGCTTACAATATTTAGGCACAAAATTATACTATAAACAAACAAATANTATTTTAATAATGCCCCCAGTTATCATAGTTGTTGGTATAAATAATGACATTCAATTCTTTTAAGTATTTCTATCTTTAGATCTCTCTCATTTAGATATGGTCTCGGTTCATTCATATATCTATCTTCGGCATAGGTAGCGACTTTCAATTATTTTAAGTATTTCTTAGTTATCCTATCCTTCAGATCCCTCTCATTCAGACATGATATCGATTCATTCATGTATCCCTCTTTTACTCAGATGTCGCATTTGTTTAAACAATACCCCTTACTCGAGTTTTACAATATGTTTCNAATGATCATGAGTTTATAAGTGAGGAATACTAACTTCATTGGTTAGCAAAGCCATAAGCACTTATGCTCAAAGTGGACAATATCATACCATTGTGGAGAGTCGTGTTCATCTAACAATTCTATCATAACAAAACGNGAGGAATACTAACTCCATTGGTTTGAGACCTTTTGGGGAAGCCCAAAGCATNTTATAATAAACTCATTTCTCAAATTCAGATTTCAATATTCTTAATTAAAGTGAAAAATTAGATTATCCTAAAAACAATAATTTATTGCCAGCAACCATTAAAAAAAATCATATCCTTTTACCACGCTAGTCTAAGAAAGTATTCTAGACCATCGTTTATACAAATCGTTGTCAATCTTAAGGTAACTTTATAATTAGACAATGATTTTAACTAATCGCCATTTTTTTATTTAAATCTTTTAGTAACTTTTTTTCTTGGATGAAATTTGAACTTGTAGAATTATAATAAATAATATTAAAATTAAAAATATATATATATATTCTTAAGAGGGAAGCATTTTGATTGGACGGCATACGGGCATAGCTATTGGTGGTGATTCGGGCAGCCCATATGCATGGAACACAAGTTATCAAAAAGTGGTGGTCATTTCAATCCTCTCAAGAATATCATTCCAAACTTTCATTGATTTGCCTTTATATTCCTTTTTAAATTGTAAATGCTCCTTAAATAATGACAAGCTTATCCTAAATAATAATTAATTAATTAATAAATAAATGTGATAATGATCCAATTCCTACGTTTACCCGAGTTTGAGTAGGAGCTCGACTCGATGACCCAAACAATTCGGACTATTCAACTCAAATGATAAGGATTAGGCTGCGTTAGATTCTCGAGCTTGAGATTATTGNAAAAAAAGAGCAAGCCGATCATCCAACCTTACCCTATCTGTAAAGGATTGGGTTGAGTTGGATCACGAACTCTAGTCTAGTCTAGTCATTCAAGTTATCATCCCGATCAACTGAAAATTTGAGTTAGTTAAAAAAATATATATTAGATTGATAAGATCTCAAATTTAAATAAAATATATATGACACATAGTAAGGGGAAAAAAAATTAACAACATATATGTAATTTCAACAAATAGTGTATTTACGACCTTTGGTATATTGAATTAGCTTGTTCATCTCGTCCATGCTGACAACACCGTCATGGTTATCATCAACGGTGCGTAGGGCTTCTTCAGCTCTAAAGGCACTGAAACGTGACCCAAGATAGCTAAATGCTTGCTTCAATTCCTCCTTTGATAGCTTTCCGTCTCCGTCTTGATCATGGCTCTTGAATATATCCAATAATTGTTCTTCCGAGATTGGAACTAGAACTCGTTTGTAGGTTTTACTTTTGGAATTCCCCATCGAACAAGGAAGGGATTAATGTGACGTTTGTGTGTGGGTTGAAAGGATTGGTAGGATTATTAGGGGTTTTTATACATAGGGAAAGCATCTCATTCATATGTATAGCTGTATGTCTAGTCAACTAATTCGGTCAAAATTTTTGTACTAGGGATCAATTTGGTAAGGAATAAAAGTACAATTAAAACCAATGTTAGAAATCAATGGGCTCGACATGACACGTATCAAATCAATTTTTATGTCAAAACGTGAGACACATTCATGTATTCTGTTGTCTTGTGCCACGATCAAATAATAGTATCGGATGTATGGTAGATGTGTGATACTCAAAAAAAATATATATATATATATATATATGAATGAACGAACGAACGAACTGAGAATAACTAAGAGAATAAAAGACTGATCTCACCAAAGGTATTGTTAGAATAACTATTAGAGTGTTCGTGGATTTTACCATTGGCCAACTTCTATAAGATCGGTCATTTTACCATTGGCCAACCTGAAAGTTGGGTCCACCCCACATGAGTCGGCCTCAAGGACTTCAACCTTGGACAATTCTTACGACACACCACACATTTTTCACTCGAAAAGATATATATAAAAAATATTATTCAACTTTCAAAAAAAAGAAAAAATCAAAAAGATTGATAGAAAAACAAAAAGGAATATTATTCTAAACATAGAAGCGAATACATATGGGCATTTGGGGGGTGTTGGATTCGATTCGATAGCACATGGGCATAGTTTGTGGTGGCGATTCGAGCAGCCTGTATATTAGAACAAGTTAGCTAAGGGCGGTGGTCATTTCAATATCTTTAATTAAGAATATTATAACCAAATTTTATTAAATTATTTTTTATTTTTGAAATATTTAAAACTCTCATTATAAAAAATAAACAATAAAAAAGAAAAAAAAACATTGGTAGTGAGAAGGAATGTGTGTGTTTATTTAATGTGATAATGATCCATTTGCATGGGTGTTAATTAATTATGATAATAAACTAAGATGTTTGAATCTCACATTTTAATATTTTATATCTCAATTGTGTTAAATATTTTAAATTTAAATTATCTCTTATTAAATCACATCAAACTTTTTTATATTCTGAAATATGAAAGCTTTTATTATACATATAAAAATATATTTATTTGAAATGGGTATTAAAAAAGTTAGTTAAAGTCGAATTCTATGGTCGACATGAAAATAATATTAATATAAATATCCAACGAGCATGTGTTACTTAATGTAACAAAGAGAAGAGACTAGAGGGTTGTGTCATAGGAGATGATAAGATGGAAATTAGAGGGATAGTTCCCCTACAAATGATGAGTGCATACGCGCACAGTATGATGACGAGTAGGGTGATCATGGGGAGAATGACACCAGGGGTTTCACTGACTTCCAAACGTCGCTACAGAGTAGCTTGACCTAGAGAGGGTCCAGGGGTGTGCGAGCCTCCTGGGGACTTACACTCGCACGTGTGGGTCGTGTGTAAGGAAGTACTATACATCCACAGTAGTCCGAGACTGGAGATCACCCCTATATGAGATAGAGATAGATCCCAAGAGCATGATTGCATGTATTTGCATTTGCATGGCCCCTATAGTGAGGCCACTTACTGAATATTGTTTGAAATACTCAAGCAGTGTGCCACATCATTTTTCAGGTAAATGTAAGGTGCACATGTACGGAAGACGTCAGCATCGCGAGTAGAGACTGTGGCAAGTGCAAAATATTTAAATTCCTAGTCTTAGGTTAGACTAGGTTGTTTTGCATTTCTTTGTTTTAAATTATTTTATATTTGTTTTTAATTTCTCTAAATTTCAGTATTTCGTATTTAAACACGTAAGATCATGGCTGTATTCTGCATTTCGTATTTAAACACGTAAGATCATGGCTGTATTCTCAAGAGACAGAAGATGTTTGAAATGTGGTTGTGTTCTCAAGAGATAGAAGATGTTTTAAATGTTGTCGACATTTATATTAGAGATGAGGTTTGTTTTTTTAAGAGTTATACTCTGCATTTTAGCAGAGCATGAGACGTTAGACTTTGAATTTAAATAAAACAAGAACAAATGTAAAATACTGAAACACAAAATAAAACGGGAAACCATGCCATTCTTATGACCTAGTTTGAAAAGACGTACACAAAAATTTAAGAAGGGTTATATGAATACTCTTTTTCGACTTAAAGAAGGAAAACTCTTCCTAATTCCAAAAACTCTTACCATACTAATTTTTCATAAGTTAATTCAAGTATCGAAGTCAAACACTCGAGTGTGCTCATAGTTCTTATTTTGTAGGTGATGTTCTTTCCACTAAAATAAATTTTGTCGTTGTTATCATATGAAGATAACGTGTGTCACTTTATCTATATTTTGGCAACAGCAATTGGCGATGTTTGTGAGAAAGAAAAAACTTGTTGGAAAGATTTACATTACATATTCAAAGGAGGAGTAAGAATATGAAAAATTAAAATTAAAATCTAGACGAAAAAATTCAGATGAAAAATCTGGCATCGAGAATCAAATCAGAGTCGGTCAATACTCGTTGGCTGAGGTCAATCAACACATCTTGGCCAAGGCCAAAGCCGAAAGCAATCAACACTCATTCACCAAGGTTAGCCAAGTTATTCAAGCAGTCTTAGATTCGAAATCTGGATTCAATAGATGATGGCTCTATCATTCCCTTCCGACATGGTCACGTCATTTACTCCTTGCTTCTCACAAACCAATATGAATCTTTGGAGCATGCTTTGTCCTCATCCACATGCCTCTTAAGAAAATTTCAATGAGGTCACCTAGCATAGAATTGCTCCAAGCAAAACACGCTTAACTAACTATGAAGTTCTTATGATTGAGCCACAGACAAGGAGGGTGTACCCGTTGGTAGAGATAGTAATTTCAATTCTTTTAAGTTTGAGTCATCTTATCCTCAAAATCACTCTAGTTCGAATATGGTCTTGCTTCAGTCAAGTAGCCCTCTTTTACTCAGGTATCACATGTCTACCAAATTTTGTTTCGGAGAGTCACTACTTTAATACAAACCCAACCCAAACTACAAGAATTTCTCGATGGAGTATCGTAGAGAGAGGCCAAGTGGGTGTGAAGCCCGAGGCTTACCAAAAAGTACAACGTGTAAAAGAGTTGGAATCTATTCCTCTCACATCTAGACATGCAAATGAATATTAGAACCAAACTAAGGCTGAATATAAAGAGAGATTAATTACTTTACATAAAGTTAATGCAACCTTATTCATTTAGTAACATGAAAATATGTTAGGAATAGATCCGATATCATGGTACAAGGATACCGAGAGCCAATTGAAAGAGTAATTGAAGCTACAACTTCTGATAAAATTATTTTTTAAAGAGCGTCTATTAGGTAGATGTTTTCACACCCTTATAAAGAATGTTTCGTTCTTCTCCCCAACCAATGTGGGATCTCACAATCCACCCACCTTCGGGGTCCAGCGTACCAGTGCTTTCCACACCGTTATAAAAAGTGTTTTGTCCGTGGCCCAGTGTACGAGTGCTTTCCGCATTCTTATAAAGAGTGTTTTGTTCTCCTCCCCAACCAATGTGGGATCTCACAATCCACCTCTTTCGAGGCCTAGCGTCCTCATTGGCACTTGTTTTTTTCTTCCATCGATTTGGGACCCCCACCAAATCCACTCGCTCCTTTCTCCAATTGATGTGAGACCCCCCACCAAATCCACTCCCTTCGGGGCCCAGCGTTCTTGCTCGCACATTGCCTCATGTTCACCCCCCTTCAAGGCTTAGCCTCCTCGATGGCACATAGTCCGGTATCTGGCTCTGATACTATTTGTAATAGCTCAAACCCACCACTAACAAATATTGTCCTCTTTGATCTTTCCCTTTCGGACTTATCTTTAAGATTTTTAAAACGCGTCTGTTAGGGGAGAGGTTTCCACACCCTTATAAAGAGTGTTTCGTTCTCCTCTCTAATAGAATCTCACAATTCTAGAAGAGAGTCTTAACCCCGAAAGGACTAGACCTAATCTAAGAGCCACTTACAACCCTAAAATGGTCTCATGCACTCTTTTGACTTAATTTAGAAAGAAGTTGAAAAAACCCTATGTGGGCCATATAAAAACCGTTCTTAGTTCTAACATCATGTGGCTCTAGAGATTGAAGCTTCCAAATAATGGATTCTATGTATTAATAAAGGGTGAAAAAAAAAGATTCTAGGGCGGGTCAGATGGGTAAAAATTGAATACGAACAACATACTTACCCGAATTGGGTAGAGAACCTCATCTTAAAGCGCAAGGGAAAAAAAAGAACTTTGTAATTTTTTTAATGGCATAAAGACGGAGAATCGTGATATAATACATAAACGAAAAAAAATAAAATAAAATAAGATGTCTCGATTCAAATATGGTACCGATTCATATTAATCAACTCAACTCCTAGAATCAGCACAATTTCCTTTGCCCCGATCCCTACACCGCTCTTTAAATGGATTAGTGGAATAGAGGAAATGATATTGATTCTAAGAATTGAGACGATTAATATGAATTGAGATATCTTATTTTTATTTTTTTTTTACCTCTAACGGACAAATAGACTGAGATGAACCATAATTTAATGATTAAGATTAAGATATTAACTCAATTGTTCGAGTCTATAGAAACTCATCTAAAGTTTATTCATCATTCAACAAAGAGGGTTATTCCCCCTGAAAATACACTTTGAGACGGACACTCGTGAACCCATAAACAATAAATAACTTGACATCATACCCAAAAATATATCTTCGAAGTTTCAACAGAGAGTATATTTACGGTTTTTGGTATATTGAATTAGCTTGCTCATTTCAGCCATGTTGATGGTACCGTCACCGTCAGCATCAGCAGCGCGTAGAGCTTCATCGGCTCTGAAGGAGCTGAAGCGTGAACCGAGATAGTTGAAGGCTTGCTTCAACTCTTCCTTTGTCAGCTTACCATCTCCGTCTCGGTCGTGGCTCTTGAAAATGCCAGCTAGTTGCTCCTCGGTTAATGGAACCAGTACTCGTTTGTAAGTTTTACTTTTGGAATTACCCATGAAAAAATAAAAAGAACTAGAAGAACAAGACGACCCGACGAAGACGAAATGGGATGAGAGTTTTGTTTGGGTTGGACGGATTGGCATGGTTGTGTGGGGTTTTATACATGGAGAAGCATCTCCCATCTTTGAATTTTATACGAATGATGGAACTTTGTGGGTCGTATTGCACTAATTCGGTCTAAGCTTCTTTTTTTAGTTCAACAACCATACGTGGTTTGATCAAGAATATATACCTTTTTGTATTTGTAAAATCATTAAGGAATATATAATACTCGATTATTGTTGTCTCTCTAAGAATGGTTGCATGTTCTAATGTGATTGTTAACATTTATGTACATATGCTAGTTCATACCAATCTGGGTGTCACTAATGGGATAGAGATGAAGTAATTGCTATCTATATCGGTGCTTTCCAGGTTGTATGGGCTTTGGGTTTCTTGTCCTTCGCTTCCTCTTTTCATGTTTTGATAGAAACGGAAAGCACCAATCAATTTGTACTATTGCACAAAAGTTCTTTCAACGAATCAAGTTCCACAATTTGTTCTTGTACCCTAAGTTATTTGTTCTCATGGTCTAAGGACATATTGTCCTCTTTTTCTTTAGGCATCTCCTCAAAGTTTTTAAAACGCATCTGCTAGGGAGAGATTCCTACACCTTTATAAAGGGTATTTAGTTCTCCTCTTCAACTAATGTGAGATCTTACCATTCACCCCTCTTAATGGTCGAGCGTTCTCGCAGGCACTTGTTCCTTTCTTCAATTGATGTGGGACCCCTACCAAATCTATCCCTTCGGGGCCTAACGCTCTTACTGGCACACCGCCTCGTGTCTATCCCTTCAGGGAACAGCCTCCTCATTGGCACATCGCCTGGTGTCTGGCTTTGATACCATTTGTAACAACCCAAGCCCACCGAGATATTGTCTTCTTTGGGTTTTCTATTTCGGGCTTCCCCTCAAAGTCTTTAAAACGCGTCTGCTAGGGAAAGATTTTTACACCCTTGGGTGTTTCGTTCTCCTCCCCAACCAATCTGAGATCTCACAATCCACTCCCCGTAATGGCCCAGCGTTCTCGCTAGCACTCGTTCCTTTCTCCAATTGATGTGGGACCCTACCAAATCCACCCCCTTCAAGGCCCAACGTCCTTACTGGCACACCACCTCGTGTCTGTCCCCTTCGGGAAACAGCCTCCTCGTTAGCACATCGCCCGGTGTCTAGCTCTGATACCATTTGTAACGACCCAAGCCCACCGCTAGCAGATATTGTCTTCTTTGAGTTTTTCCTTTCAGGCTTCCCCTCAAGGTTTTTAAAATGCGTCTGCTAGGGAGAGATTTTCACACGCTTATAAATGTGTTTCATTCTCTTCCCCAACCAGGTGAGATCTCACAATCCACCCCCCTTAATGGCTCAATGTTCTTGCTGGCACTCGTTCCTTTCTTCAATCGATGTGGGACCCCTACCAAATCCACCCCCTTCGGGGCCCAACGTCCTTACTGGCACACCGCCTCGTGTCTACCCCCTTCGGAAAACAACCTCCTCGCTAGCACATCGTTTGTCGTCTAGCTCTGATACCATTTGTAACGACTCAAGCCCACCGCTAGCAGATATTGTCTTCTTTGTATTTTCCTTTTCGGGATTTCCCTCAAGGTTTTTAAAACGCGTCTGCTAGTGAGAGGTTTTCCCACCTTTATAAAAGATGTTTTATTCTCCTCCCCAATGGTTTACCAAATTTGTTCTTAGAATCAATAAATGGAGGAGGTAGCTTTCATGTTCTTGCTGACTTGCCTTTCAAGGACACAATAGTGTCGGGCCCATGGACAATTCTAGTGTATGGTCAAGCCTCGAGCCACAAAAGTTTTAAAAAATGTAAGCGAGGAAAATCACTCAAAAAAATGTTGAAAGTAAGTAGTGTGAAAGTTAATTGCACTGAAAAACTTGTAGGCAAAAGAGATTGCAATATTTGGTCGGGAGAGGTTGTAGTACATTTTGAGACCATTCATGTCTAACCGGCTTATACATGATTTCGCCGAATAGCCACACAACAGAAATAAGCTCAATAAAATAATACAACATGGAAATAAGTAAAATGGTTTAAAGTGTCATGGGCATGTAGTCATTGACAACACGTCCTGGATGAGCATAACCATGGCAACAAACGTCCCCATTTTCAACCATGCATTGGCAACACATAAATGACCGGAGAAAAAGAAAAAGCTTCCCTTTGTTGAGTATTGGTGACGAGACATCGTACTTAAATGAGATAAGTCTCATGTCCTTGTTTTATAGGCATCTTTAATTATCAAACGTTGAATATTCCATTTTCGAACCTCAAAATAAAATTATTGTCTATTTACAAAGAGATTTATATCATGGATAAGCATACTCTTAATTTTTTTTAAAATAATAATAATAATAATAATAACTATTTAAAAAAAATGAAATCGATCATTCTTTTAATACGAGTCTTTGCTAATAAATTAATGGTTAATTCGGGTCAACTAAACTAGATTAGATGATCAAACACGTTACAAATTATTAAGCTCGCACCAACTTTATATTCGTTGATTCTTCGTTTTTTTTTTTCTTTTTTGACTAAATATTGGTGTGCTATCTGGAATCTTCTAATTTAAGTTTTAACTTTATCTCTTTGTTTGAATTATTGCGCTTAAAAACTACGTAAATTAATATTTCATCGCCTGATGTCACAATCCACCTCCTTTAGGGCCCAACATTCTCGTTGACACTCGTTCTCCTCTCCAACCGATATGAGATTTTACAATCCACTCCCTTAAGGGTCCAACATCCTCGCTGACACTCATTCCCCTCTCCAATCGATGTACGATCTCACAATCTACTCCTTCGGGAACTAGCATCCTTATTGGCACACCGCTCGATGTCCGCCCCACTTCGAGGCTCAGCGTTCTTGCTGGCACACAACCTAGTGTCTATCTTCTTTAGGGCTTAGTGATATGAACCAAGAGACATCAATCATACAATATACTTCAATGAAGATGTGAAGAAAATATTGTTGAAATTATCAAAAGATATATTTCAATTCATGCCACATTAAAGAAAAATGAAGTTTCATGTTATAAATTTTGTAATATGAATGTTACAACTCTTGGAATGCCTTTAATAGTTTTGAGGTTATATGGCAGTTATAAGTAGACTTGGAAAATATAGTAAAAGAAGCCTTTGTGCTCTTCTTTAGCCAATGGCTAAGTTTCTTTGCAATTCTACGTAGTTTAGGTTGCATGTAGAATTATTCAAGCTCGACATGATCACTCTTGCTTGTGCAATGATTCGAATCTCAAACAAGTGTTCTTATGTTGAGATATTTTATCAACAAGAATCATTCAAGCTAGACATGATCGATCTTGCTTGTGGAGTGATTCGAATCTCAAACAATGTTTTTGCCTTGAGATATTCGATCAACAAGGTAATCCGAATCTTACTCCCCTTATAGTGATTTCCACATATCACTTAGTGTTCTCGGTGAACACTCGTTCCTATCTCCAATCGATGTGAGATCTCACAAAAACATTTTAAATGATTATGTGACAAATGTAATTTTAACTATTTTAAAATTACTTTACGTAAACTTTTCATATGTGGAAACATATTAATATTCTTGCATCGACTATGAACATGCTTTGACTTGTTCAAAGCTTGTCCCAATTTTTTCGATTGTTGATACATTCGAGTCCTTGTTACTATGTTTCGAGTTATTGTTGTTACGCTTCGTCATAGACCGTCGCATACATATTCCATTGCTCGAGTTCTCCACACATCACTACCAATCTCGTCACAAACCGAAGTAGTGATTGCTATCTCAGGTAGTTGTCAATCACACACAGTTACTTAGAAAGTACGTTTTTCTCTTATTCATATTTGAATCTATCAGCTTTTATTCGATTTGATTGCAGTTCAAGGTTCTCTTGAACTTTTTAAACGAGATTCATAAATTTTATGTGGTACTTGAGTAAAGAAAAGGTACATGAATGAACCAAAACCACATCCGAATGAGAGTAATTCTACAAATAGAATAACTAAGAAAAACTTACGAAAATTGAAAGTTACTACTTATACCAATAAGATGTACTTTCATTTTCGGTGGCTTAATCATATGAAGTTCATGGTTAAACGTGTTTTACTTGAAGCAATTGACTTCCTAAGAATTTTACGAAGAATGATACGAGTGAGGACAAAAAATAGTGGAATGACTTGTGCTGGTATGTGGGGATAGTCTTCACTCTTAAAAACGATAAGTAAGTAACGTGATCATGTCACAAGGGATGCAGTAAAATGTCGGAACTATTAGGTACGAAATTCGGACTCCAAATCCTAATTTGAACTTTTTAAAAAATTGATTATTACATACTTCATACGTACGTAGCTGACTTGATTAATATCAAACGGTACTCATTATTATATTCAAGTCGAAACATCTAATTAGGTTAAATATCATGATCATGAGTTCATATAATCGAAGTAGAGNCGTCTTATTCAAAACCCCTTCTCTCCCACTTTTCTCTCTCACTTCACACCTTGGAACGCACCGTTCTTATAGAGAGAGAGGCGCTTTCACATCTTCTTAACCCGAAATGGCAAATGGCTGGGGAGAGGAAAGGTTCCTTTTTTTAGGGTACCCCCGGGAACAGATCCAGTGGAGACGGGGTGGGGCCTGTAGCTCAGAGGATTAGAGCACGTGGCTACGAACCACGGTGTCGGGGGTTCGAATCCCTCCTCGCCCACAACCGGCCAAAAAGGGAAGGACTTTTCCCTCTGGGGGTAGGAAAATCATGATCGGGATAGCGGACCCAAAGCTATGGAACTTGGGTGTGGGTCTTTTGTCGAAATGGAATGGCCTTATCTTTTTATTTTTTCTTTTTCGTTAATGGGTTAAGGGCGGGGGTTCCGTTATAAATTAAATATAGTATACCCAACCCGAATCAACATATTTTTTTTTGATATACATTATTTTTGTTTACCCTACATATAAATTTATTTATTTTATTTTTATTTAATTTGTAATTGATTCATTATTTAATAAAGGTTGTTTTGATTGAAAAATTTTATAGTGTCTAAGAAATGTCTCAACTCGACCCAACTCAATTCACGAACACCCCTATCATTGAAGCAACACGAGCATAGCTCAACTATTAAGACATTTACTCATTTTCTTAATATTGGAAGTTCAAATCTCTACGTCATATATGTTGTACCGAACAAACTATACAAAATCCCGTGACATGAATTTTGTTTATTCGTTTAACGAAGTGGACTATTTCCCCTTCTCAAAATACACACATGAACCATAACTTAACATAGTTTGGAAAGACGACATATAAGTAAGTAGTTTTAACAAAGAGTGTATTTACGACCTTTGGTATATTTAATAAGCTTATTCATCTCGTCCATGCTGATGAAACCATCACCGTTCGTATCCGCAGCACGTAGGGCTTCTTTGACTCTAAAGGAGCTAAAGCGCGAGCCAAGATAGTTGAAGGCTTGCTTCAACTCCTCCTTCGATAGCTTCCCATCACCGTCTCGGTCGTGGCTTTTGAAAATGGCGGCTAGTTGCTCCTCCGTGAATGGAACCAAAACTCGTTTGTAATTTGTACTTTTGGCATTCCCCATGGAAGATGTCAAAGACGACGAGCAAAGGGAAAGGAGATTTTTGTTCGGGTTGATAGCAATCGTATGGGTTGTGTGGCGTTTTATATCGAGGGAAACCTTCTCGCATCTTTGAATTTTAAACGAATTTTGTGTTACATATCCATTTGTTTGTCTAGTTGTTTCTCACTAATTTGGTCAAAAAGTATGTAACAAGAATCAAAATGGTAAGAAAACGACTAACAACAAAAATATTTGATAAACAAATCACTTCGAATGAGAATCATACGTTTCGTGTTGTTTGCTACAAATTATCTGGAATCCATAACTCGTTTTGTCCTCAGCTCATAGAGCAACACATGTCCTTCCAGCATATTTTGTTTTTATGTAACAAACATGTTCTACTAACCTATTTTGTTCTTATGTTCTTATGTAGCAAACATGTTCTTCCAGCATATTTTGTTCTTGCATAGAAAAGTTTTTAGGAAATCACCCATAGAAAACATGTTCTTCCCGCATGTTTTGTTCTTACATAGAAAAAAATTCAGAAAATCACCTGACATATAATTATTCCATGTAAAACATGCTTAGTTCTGAAGTTTCTATAACCAGGTCATCGAAAAGAAAAATGTGCATTGTTGGTAAGGGTAGTAACTTTTAATTCTTTTAGATCTTTCTTAGCCATCTTATGCTCGATATTACTCTTAAATGTGGTTTCAGTTCATTCATGTACCTCTTCTACTCAGATATCATATCCTAAAAAGATGGAGAATCACAACTAAAAAATTAGAAGAGGTTCGTTCCTTACGCGGAAGGCATGTCCATATATGTCTAACAAGTTCTCGTCTTCTAAATTACAGGTCTCTAAACAGGCTAAAAAAGAATAAACTCGGTAAGTGGACTTCCAAGCTTTTGGTAGAATCTTTGGTCCTTTCAAATGTAATTTTTAATTTATATAGTCACTAAAAATTTGTTTTCCTTTTAGGGGAGGGAATTTATAATTGACTAATACAAAGTATTGTTCTAGATTATCGAGTTTTTGACTCGATGTTGGGAAGAATCTACGTTTATAAACATTAAATAAATGAAAATAAATTTGTATATATATATTCTATAATTTTTCGAAGAATCGTGGTCAAAAGTGATGGGAGTTGGGTGTAAAGTAGATGCACGATAGACTGAGCCTATCTCAACAAATGAGTTTCATTATTCAGCTACTTCGAGCTTATCTCAAATATCCAATCAAATGACCTGACACATGGTTGGATTCATATCCTTTAGCTCATCGAGTTTATCTCAGCCATTGATGTCATGTGGTCATCTCAATCATCGTGTATCATATAGTCTAGCTCTTCTGAGCTCATGTTTCAATTTATTGATGTCTCGTTATCTACTCATTGATTGATTTCTAATCAACCAATTCTAAGCTTTACTCGATCATTAGTGTCACATGTTCTATTTAATGATTGGGTTACGCTGTCTAGCTTCATCGAGCTTATCTCAATCATTAGTGTCACATGATCTCGCTCATCTTAGCTCATAACAAGTGAACTACTATTACTAAACTTGGTGATTAATTACTAGATTACACCGTATGTAATTACCACATAAACATCTGTAATTACCCCATCACCGATATTTTATTACCACAAGGTTATTTACTATTATCTACTTCTAATGACTTTAGTGACTAATTACCTCATCACACAACGTGTAATTACTACTAAATCATTACTATCGCCCATTTTTATGGGCTAATTATCCTATCACACGTGTAATTACCACTAAATCATTATTATTACTACTTTCGTTAGAGTTTGTGGTTAATGACCTAATCATCCAATGTATAATTACCACCTACTATTATTATTCTCATCGAATTTAGTGGTTAATTACCTAATTAATTTCGATTAGGCCCATAAGCATAGTTTAATTAATTAATCTTTCTCTCCATGCTTTCATTCAAATACATTCCCTAACGAGTCAAATCAATTAGTTCGGAATAATTCGACATTCTACCAATTGTTTATTATCTAAGTAAATCAATTTCAATCACTTTCACTGCCTAACAAGCATATATTCAATGACACATCATATTCAAGCATGTCACAAGTTTAGCTCAATGACTCCTACTTACATAACATTAATCATTTTTCCATATATAAATTCAAAAATAATTTATAAACGTGCATAAGCAATGTTTAAATGGGTTCATTTTATTAGCTGTCTGCTTCGATTCGAGCTTAACTTTAGTCAAATTAGGATTTTTTTCCTCATTCAAGTTCGGAAAAATTTTCCAATCATGTCATAAATCAGATTGAATGTTAATACTGTTCGAAATCGACTTGAAAAATGAAGGAAAAATCAAATTTCACTATAGTAGAAAATGTATGCTTCACGATCTGACAAAATAAGAATGAAACAAAATTGAATTCGATATACTTTTATTCCTTTGTTCTAGATTTGTGTTTCCATGCATATGCCTCTAAATTAGCCTAACCAGCTTTAGGATGTGACGTGACTATAATAAACTTAAGCTTAATTTTGAAATTTGTTGCCAAATTTGTCGGCAATAAATACTTTAGTCACACTTGCCAGTAAATATAGAGAAAGTTCTAGTGGGTCTTTAATCTATCTACTCGATCTCCTCCAACAATCGAATCTTATCCATAAAGTCTTAATCGAGAAAATTTCCATAATTTTGTAGAGAATTTTTTAGTTACAGAAAATGTGAGATGCAATTTGTTCAAACAAAATGTTTATTTACAAAAACCGTGGGAGAATCTTTGAAATATTAAGGACAAGCTCTCTCAGGCAGAGTTCGTAACTTAATTAGGATTAAGATTGAGTCACATATGATTATCCCATGAACTATTAATCTTTTCAATTAACATATGTATAAATACAGATTAAATATTTCATGGTCCGATATTATACAAATTGATTGGGTAGGATACCCAACTCACATGTAGCGGTATAAATGATTTGGATCAAATCATTTGTTTTTTTAGAAGGAAAGGAGGATAGTTGTCTTTGGATTGGCCCCAACGACGAGGTTGACTGGAAGTGTGCGGCGGAGGTGGTGATCAGGGGAGGGGCTGAAGAAGGATTGAGACGATGATGAGATTAAACTAAATTTAGTAATACGTTACCCATGGATTGAATCATTTGTATATGAAACCTTAGCCTATAAAAACAAATCCAGAGAGGGGCTGAGAGGCTCTAATGGATGCTGTCCATGCAATGAGGAAGAGGTGGAATCTCCACCGCCTCCCATTTGTGTTCTTTCTATTCTTAGCTTCAATTTTTCACCTCATTTTCGTTATTTTTGCATTTTTTTATCCGCAATTTCTCCTCCCCATTCACCTAGGCTCGTTTCAATTTCGTTTCTCCTCTCCGGTACGCTTCTCTTCCAATTCCATTTTGCGTTCGATTTCTTCTTGTTTCATTATGTTCGTTGTAGATTAGAATCATTTGTTCGTTAATTTGAGTACGTTTCTGAATTCGTGATGTGTTTTTGTTTCTTTTTTCTATAAATGAACGATCGATTTGGTTTCGTTGTTTTGATCGAACCTAATCGGGAAGAACACGTAACCGAATATTTTCGCCTTAGAGAAGTTTGAATCTCGCTGTTGAAAATGATTTCTAGTTTTCACCGAAGATCCGCTTATCTCGGAATTTCAATCTTTGTGGATTTTGAAGAATCTGTTCATAATTTATCGTAGGGTTCTGATTTGTTAATTTCTGGTTTTGTTTGGAACTGGTGTGTTTCTGGTTTTCCATTTCTACTGAATCGGGGGGAATGTAGCTTGACGGTTCGACGATGGCGATTCAACTCAACATGTAACTCCAACGGAAACACAGGATTCAAGAATGCCAGGATCTGAAAGTGAAGCTCCCACTGTAATTGCTTGTAATGGAGACATAGATTTTGAAAGTGGAAGTCTACCAGATCCTGTTGCTAAGGGAGAAAAACATTCTGAAAATCCTGAATTCTGTGCTGCCAAGGATCCACCGGCTGTTATTTCTGAAGTTATTGTTGGCAATCGCCACAAAATCAGTGTATCTTCTGGTTTCTCTTCTAGTATTTGATTTGATTTTGAAGCAATGATGTTGAGAGTGTTCTTGTTGATCAATGTGTTTTGGTGCAGGGAAAGGATAATAACGTTGCAATGGAGGTTCATTCTCCCAGAACTTCCAATCAAGGTGGTTTAAATAGAGGCTTTATTGAAACTAAGGCACCTATTGTATCTGTGAAGGCAGCTGTGTCTAAATTTGGAGGGATTGTTGATTGGAAAGCTCGTCGAGTCTATTCTATGGTGGAGGTACTGATGTTTTTGGCTAGCTTTGTTTCTTTTTTATGCTAGAGTGATATAGACACCATTTTTAGAGTGATATAACAGCTCAAGCCCACCACGGCCAGCCAGCCGATTGTCTTTTTTGGACTTCCCCTCAAGGTTTTTAAAACGTGTTTGCTATAGAGGGAGAGGTTTGCACACCCTTATAAATAATGTTTCATTCTCCGCCCCAACCGATGTGGGATCTCACAATCCACCTCCCTTCAAGATCCAGTGTCTTTGCCAGCACTCTTCCCTTCTCCAATCAATGTGGGACCCCAATCCACCTCCTTTAGGGCTCAACGTCCTTGTTGGCACACTGCCTTGTATCCATCCCCTTTAGGACTCAGCCTCCTCACTGGCACATTGCTCGGTGTCTGTCTAACTCTGATACCATTTGTAACAGTTCAAGCCCCCACTAGCAGATATTGTCTTCTTTGGGTTTTCCCTTCTGGACTTCCCCTCAAGGCTTTAAAACATGTTTAGTAGGGAGAGGTTTCCACACCCTTATAAAGAGTGGTTTGTTTCCTCCCCAACTGATGTGGGATCTCACAGTGTCTTTCTGATTCTACAGAGGAGTAAGACAATGGAGGACAAACTTGAGGATGTACAAGAGGAGATTCTTCAGCTTAGGAAAAGGTCAGAGAAAGCCATGGAGGCAGAATTCGGAGTGTTGAAGGAGCTCGAAAATACTAAACGACGCATAGAAGAATTAACACTTGAAGTTGGGATTGCACAAACAGAAGAGCAACAGGCAAAACAAGATTCAGAACTTGCCAAGCTTAGATTGGAGGAAATGGAGAAAGGAACCGCCGATGAGAATGATGATGCTCTAGCCAAGGCACAGCTTGAAATGGCGATGGCCGGGCATGCTGCTGCAGTTTCGGAACTGAAATCCATTAAAGAAGAATTGGAAGTACTTCGTGATGAATTTTCTTCGTTAGTGTCCGAGAGAGATTTGGCTGTAAGAAACGCTGATGATGCTCTTGCTGCAGCTAAGGATGGTGAGAAGGCACTACAGGAGCTGGTCACAGAGCTGGTAGCTTTAAAGGAATCAATGAAGTCTGCACAAGCTGCCCATTTAGAAGCAGAAGAGCAAAGGATGGTTGCAGAGGTGGCCAAAGAGCTGGATTGTTCAAAATGGAAGAAAGAGCTAGATGATGCGGAAGAAGAGTTTAGTAGACTCAAGTCGAAAGTTCAATCAATTGAAGACCTTAAACTGAAAGTTAATACTGCCTCGACTTTATTATCGAATTTGAAAGTCGAAATGGTCGATTATATGGAATCGGTAATAAAGGAAGAGGAGATAAGTGATGAACAACTCCTGAAAGGTGAAGTTGCTGAAACTGAAGACAAAGAATCAGCGGTTCATTCAACAAAGAAGGAATTGGAAGAAGTAAAGCTCAACATAGAGAAAGCCATTGCAGAAGTGGAATACTTGAAGATGGCTGCTACTTCTCTAAAATCAGAGCTTGAAGAGGAGAAATCTTCTATGGAAACCACAAAGAAGAGAGAAGGCAGACATTCTGATGAAGCTGCATCACTTGAAGCTGAATTAGACAAGAACATGTCCGAGATCATTGTCGTTCAAGGAAACGCAAAAGAAGCTCGAGGAAATAGTGTAGACTTGACCAATCAATTGAAGCAGGCAGCAGTGGAGGCTGATCAGGCGAAGACGGTTGCTATGACGGCTCGTGAAGACCTGCAAAAGGCGAAGATGGAAGTAGAGCAAGCAAAGGCAGAATCAATAGCGATGAAAAGAAGAATAGTTGCAGCTCAGAAGGAGATTGAAGCTTCCAATGCTTCAAAAATGTTGGCGTTATCAGCAATCAAAGCACTGCAAGAGAGTGATTCCACCGAAACCATGAAAGAAGATTCATCAACCACAGTAACTATTTCACTAGAGGAATACAATGAACTCAGTGAACGAGCCCGCAAGGCCGAGGAGCACGCCAGCTTCAAGATGACAGAAGCGATTTCACAAATCGAGGTCGCTAAGGAATCCGAGGCAAAATGTCAAGAAATGCTGGAAGAGGTTAGTCGTGAACTCGTTGCCAGACAGGAAGGGTTGAAAGCTGCAACAGAAAAGGCTAGTGAGGCCAAGGAAGGAAAGTTAGCAGTAGAACAAGATTTGAGATTATGGAGGACAGAACAAGAGCAAAAAAGGAAGGACAATAAAGCTAACCAACAAGTAGCAATTCCTACAACAAACCAAACGAGATGCGTTGAGGCAAAAGAATCAAGAACTGATAAACAAGCAGATTCTCCTGCTCCCCAACAGCCAATTTCAAAGGAACAGACGCCAAAAAGCTTGGTTAGAGCTGAATCATTGGAAAAACCCAAGGAAGGAAAGAAAAAGAAGAGGTCATTCTTCCCAAGAATTCTAAGATTGTTAGGCAAACATAAGTCAAGTGGAAAGAAGGCTACATAACATGTTAAGTCTAATGACAAGATTCTTCTCTTTTTAATACATTAATACGACCTTCATCTCTTTATTATACTAGCTTAGATCCATGTGTCTTCATGATCTTGCACCCTCTCATCTTTTTCGAGGGTTGTTTTAAGTTTACTGCGAGCAGATATTGTTCGCTTTAGCCCGTTACGTATCATCGCCAACCTCATAGTTTTACAATGCGTGTCTTAGAGAGAGGTTTCCACACCCATATAAAGAATACTTTATTTTTCTCTCTAACCGTGAGATCTCACAATCCCCACTCCTTGGAAGCCAACGTCTTCGCTGACACACCGCCTAGTGTCTAGCTCTGATACCATTTTGCAACAGCTTAAGTCCACCGCTAGTAGATATTGTCCGCTTTGGCCCCATACGTATCACCGTCAACCTCATAGTTTTAAAATGCGTCTTTACGGAAAGGTTTCCACACTCTTATAAGAAATGTTTCGTTCTCCTCTCCAACACTCTTATAAGAAATGTTTCGTTCTCCTCTCCAACCGATGTGGGGTCTTACAATCCACCCCATGGGGGCTGGTGTCCTTCTGACACACTGCCTGGTGTCTAGCTCTGATACTATTGTAACAAGCATATATTGTCCGCTTTGACCGTTATGTATCGTCGTCAGTCTCATAGTTTTAAAACGCGTCTGTTAGGGAGATGTTTCCACACCTTTATAAGTAATTCTTCGTTTTCGACATGGATCTCAAATTGTTTCAGCCTTATCTACTAAGCTAGCTAGGAGTGATTAAACTTGTCTGTGCTGATGTTAGAACATGTGGGTCGATAATGAAGTTGGGTCGATAATGAAGTTGAAGCTAAAATTGATAAAATTGATACTTTTGCTACCCATTCAATATTGGGCTTGGGCTGCTCCAACTTCTGATTTGTAGAAGAACCCATGAATCAATCCATGTCCACAAAACCTCCCACGTGAAAGGGAAATCAATGGCAACCAAAGGAAGAAGATAATGGTGGAGTCGTGTCATTTTCTCGTTCGCAGCTGCTCCTCTGCTCTTCTTCCCGCTCAGAGGTAAGCCACTGGTCCAACATTTGTTGCTTTCCACCATCAATTTTGTACCTCCTAACAGTCATTTTTCATCTTTCTGAATCGTTCATCGAAATTGCCTCTTTGATTACTGTTAAATAACACAACAAGATTGAAATACTGAATTGAATGCTACATCTGAATCTGTTTTCATTAGTTTTCCGATAGAAGTTCATTCACTAAACAAGACCCAAATCCTATATGTTGCAATGCAAAGACAGAACCAGAATGTACTGAAATGTAAAGCATTACTCAGTGTTGGAAAGCTCGAATCGAGAATAATACCCATTTCAATTCCCTTCTGGTTGTCTGAAAACCCGCATGTTCGATTGTCGATTACAAGGCCCGAAGCTCCACCATATCTGAGTATCAGACATGAATTGATGTTCAAGAGTAAACCCAGAGTTGCTGCTGGAAATCAGGCGGGGTTGTCCGACGAAGACGATGATCTTTGCCCTGTAGAATGTGTGAGGGAGTTCAAGACGGATGAAGAGTTCATCAGAATTCTAGACAGGGCAAAGGAAAGTGGAGCGCTGGTGGTTGTGGACTTTTATCGAACATCTTGTGGGAGTTGCAAGTACATAGAACAAGGGTTTGCGAAATTGTGCAGGGGATCTGGAGATCAAGAGGCTCCGGTTATCTTCTTGAAGCACAATGTGAGTAATCCATATCAGAGAAGTTGTTTTGTTGGAGAAATGAATTTGATTCTGGAACTGAATGCTTGTGATTTTAGGTCGTTGATGAATATGATGAACAATCTGAGGTTGCTGAACGACTGAGGATCAAGGTAAGTTTCTTTTCTCCTTCTTAATTAAATTATCTGAATGAACTCGTTGCTTCTGAAAATTTAGAGACTTAAACCATTTCTTAATCCCTTTTTCTAATCTTCAACAAATATCAAGAATGATTACCCATCCTCATCGATGAAAAGGGTATATGATCTGATCATCCTGTAGGTAACGAGGAGTTAGTGGTTTATTTTGTTGACTAATGTTGAAATTTGATGGGTGCAGACAGTGCCACTGTTCCACTTTTATAAAGATGGTGTGTTATTAGAAGCATTTCCCACTAGAGATAAAGAGAGGATTCTTGCAGCCATAACCAAATATTCATCCACTGCTCTTCAATTATGATTTTATCATTGTTCTTCTACACAAAACCTTTCTTATAATATCACCAAACAAACCCAAAATTCCGATACCAACCTCCATCTGTCCCTTCATCTGATATGAGTTCTTTGAACTATGTTCTTGATGAATATATTTGTTGTGAATTGTCACGATGATTTGGTTCATGAATTTCTTGGATTCATGGATGCTTTTGGTACATTTGCCATTTCAATTCATGAATCTATTGGATTCATTTAGTTCATCTCCCATATTGATACATTCTCTCATATTGGTACATGAATCATCTTAATTCGTGTATGAGCATTAGTATTGCTTTGATTCATGTATGAGAATTAATATTGTTAGGTCTGTATAAAGGTTTGTTACTAACATTGTTTTGAGACGTGGAGTTGTTGTCATTTTGTATTTGTCTAAAGACAATTGAGAGGAACTTTGTAAGTGAGACTTTGTAGCGTGAGAGTGTGAGAGATATACTTGTAAACACTTTGTTTATAGTAATTGTGTAACGGTCAACGACCATCGCTAGCAAATATGATCCTCTTTGGGTTTTTCTTTTGGGTTTTTCCTCAGTTTTTAAAACGCGTCTCTAGATGTTTCTACACTCTTATAAAGAATGATTCGTTCTTCGCCCCAAACGATGTGGGTTCTCATAATCCACCCCCTTTCGGGACCCAGTGTCCTTGCTGACGCATCACCTCGTGTCCACCCCCCTTTAGGGCTCAGCCTCCTCACTGGTACATCGCCCGAAATATAGCTTTGATATCATTTGTAACAACTCAAGTCCACCGTTAGTAGATATTGTCCTCTTTTGGTTTCTCTTTCGGGCATCCCCTCAAGGTTTCTAAAATGCGTTTGTTATGAAGAGGTTTCCACACCCTTATAAACAATGGTTCGTTTTCCTCCCCAACTGATGTGGAATCTCACAAATTGTCTACCACCCATGGATGTAGGAGAATTTCTTTTCTCCGAACCACGTAAGTCATTGTGTCTCTTTGTTCATTTATGTTCGTGGATGTGTAAGTGCAGTTAATCTTATTTCCACTTCCGTTACAACATATATATGTATCGAAAGAGAATAAGTGGATTTATCTATTCAAGCAATGAAACCTTCCTCAATTCTTTCATTTGCTATCTTGTTTGAATTTGGCAACAGTGTGAAACGAAGTATTCATTTGTTCTTTCATATGTACCATTTGTAGCTTACAAATTCTCTCCAAAGCCAGATAGCTTATATTTTGGTTCTTCAAGGACTTGAGCTAGCTGGAGAGGGTGTGGATAATAGTGTTGTGCCATGGATTAGAAAGGTGCTCCACAAGGTTGTCTATTGGCCCTGTTTGAGTTACATAAGCTTGCACAAAGATCCCCAGCATGGCTACCATTGCAAGCCGTCCTGGAATTTGAAGCAACCAAGATTAGTAGTCTGGGAAAACGAACACGAAGCAATAGACCAAAAATGAGTGCAAAACTTAACCATTCTTTATCTCCTTCAGCTTCCACTCATGTGCGTTCTTGATATCTTTAGCCAGACCCAGAGGATTTAGCAGAGGACCCCCTGGGTATCTGCAAGGAAGTTCAATCCATGAGATAAGTTCCACAAGATAAGTGTTTGTGTGCTCTATTGTAATCTGGATACCCATTGCTAGCAGATATTGTCCTGTTTAGACTTTCTCTTCCAAGCTTTCCCTCAAAGTTTTTAAAACGCGTTTATTAGGGAGAGATTTTCACACTCCCCTCGAACCGATGTGGGTGTGATCATATCAGAACTAATGCACCGAATACTATCAGGATTTTACAGTTGAACGTGCTTGGACGAGAGTAGTACTAAGTTGGGTGAACACCTGGGAAATCCTTGTGTTTCACTCCTTTTAAAAATCGTGAGGCTGACAGCGATATGTACGAGCCAAAGTGGACAATATCTGTTAGCGGTAGGCTTAAGCTATTACAAATGGAATCAGAACCAGACACCGGGCAGTGTACTAGCGAAGAAGACATTGAGCTCCTAAGGGGGTGGATTGTGAGATCCCACGTTAGTTGAAGAGTGGAACAAAACATTTCTTATAAAGGGTGTGGAAACCTCTCCCTAACATATGTGTTTTAAAACCGTGACACTAACGCGATATGTAAGGGGCCAAAACGGACAATATCAGCTAACAGTGGGCTTGGGCTGTTACAATTATTGTCGTCTTCGCTCGTGTTTTTCTTCTCTTACTCTAATTACACCTCGTTATTACCATAATTTAGATCTAGTTTATTTCTATGAGTTTCTTAGAGAAACGACCAAATACACATTTAAGAATAGACGAAAGGTTCGTTACCCGGGCTCGAGTCCTTCGAAAGCGGATTCTAATCCAAAGAAAGTCCCTTCTTGTGCTTGAGATCCAGGGCTTTTGAAATCCATATATCTTTTAGTTTCCACAAACCTACAAAAACAGAACAAATGAATACACAGCCACACACATGATGTTACAGATAAGTAAGAGTTCGAACCCCATCAACAGCAGCTGAACAATGAAGAGAGTTTCCTTATTGGCAAAGCCATATTCCACAGCACCCGCATTGTACCAAACTGGCAATTCACTGATTCCTGTTACACGAAGCAGCTGCCACACACACACACACACACACACACACACACAATGAAGAACACAAAATCTTTGTAAATTTATTGAAATTCAAGATTGAATTCGATAATGGGATTGAATTTTTAGTTACAGACATCTGTGAGGAGAATTCCAGAGACGCCAAGCATGGCGAAGCGAGAATGAACTAGCTCTGCTTGGACGAACCACTTCAAGCTATGTGGGTCTTCGCCGAGCCCAAGTGGGTCGAACCCAAAATCTCCGGCGAGGGTTCCGTCGAGATGCGGTGGAGGGTCGAGGCCGGGAAGCCATGTTTGGCGAGGCTGAGATTGAGATTGAGATTGAGCTTGAGCTATTACTGTGCGGCGGGAGGGTGATCGGAGGAGGTGTTGTTTGGGGCTCAATGAGGAACTGTAAAATGAAGAAGAGGGCAGGAGATGGAAGGATGTGGCGGCTGAAAGTGAAACCGCCATTGATGGATGTTCTTCGAGGAATCACAGGATGCTGTTATTCTTGTTGTGTTATCCTGTCTTTGTGTCTTGTCGGATCGAGTCTGTGGACTATGTGTTGATGGGTTGAGTTGTGGATTCAGCCCAATAGCTTTCTGATCACTAAGTTAAATTATTAAAATAATTTTAACGGATAAAAGATATTCTTGTTCTGTTAGTAGTACGTTTTTTAAATTTCTAAGATTAATGTTACCTAACGATCGCGACAGGAAACCCGAGAAGTTTAAAGTAAACCTAAAGTAAAAATGAACTTTCAAATTCGGGAGTTAATGCAATAGAAGATAAGAAAAACTAATATTTCTCTCACTCTGTCACGTGCTCCATCTTCTTATTCTTGTTTACACCATCTTTAGTAGTTCAATGTCGATGCTATCTCTCGATGATTCTGTTGTCATCATCGTTTTTCTTATAATCATATCGTCGTCGGCTACCATTGTCTTGATTTTGATTGTTTTTCCGACTTCTCAAACTACCATGGGCTACCATAATTGAGGCTTATATCGTTTGTATACCTCTTTAGTATCGAAAAACTCACATTGCTGTACAGTTGATACTCTTTTTGTGCTACCATAATTGAACGTCGGTTTCATCGTATGTAAAGTTCTTTAGTCTCTGAAGTGTTGTTTTACTTAGGGGTAATTTATATGGATGCGTTCTAATCTTAGTGTATGTCATCTCAATTTCCAACTCCAGTCGATGTTTGTTCTTTGCCACGAACAAACTAATAGGGTAGTCACCTAACCCTAATTGTCTCACAATATGAAGGTGTCAGAAGAGGAAGCAACTCTCGTATCTATCGGTTTTAATAGTCCTCCACTAGTTATCTTAATCGAACAAACACGTGACATACAATAGACAAAATATAATGCAAACATACCCTTACTCCTACTGTTACATGATTTACCCATTTTCACGCTATTCAATAAATTAACTTATAACATTGCAAATCCATTTTCACGCTATTCAATAAATTAACTTACAACATTGCAAATCTTGCACAATAAACAATAAACTACGCTTTAAAAGCACCTTTCTATGTGTTAGATATGCTTATATGACTTTAATTTAATCACTTGTGATCAAATTCGAACAAGCATGTTTGTCTTATAAGTAGCTTCGAACAAGCATGTTTGTCTTATAAGTAGACTAAAACGAATAGCTACTTATATGTGTCGTAGCTCCCAACTTGATCTAATTTCTTCCATATTCCTCAAATATGTCATGCAATAAATTATGAACGACATTGATATGGGATGAAAAATGGTTAAACCAACCACATTCGCTGCGAACCAACCACACTCGCTCTCTCGCATGACACCAACACGCTCTCTCGCATGACACCAACACACCCACTCACATTCCTCGTGTGTACACACTCATGCACTTTGAGAAAAATACCGTTTATCTTTTATGCTAGATCTTTCGTAAAATTTTAATTTGTAATTAAATTATAACTTTTTATAATTTAACCCAAAAAAAAAATTGTAATGATCAAAATTAAAATTTTAAAAGAAACAAAATCAACTAGAAAGAAAGAAAAAGAAAGAAAAAGAAAAAAAAGGTTTAAGCTTAAAACTGAGCTGAGCAGATCATAGCATACCAAACCAACGCCCTACCAAAGTAGAAACGCTGCTTATATTGGTTCCATTCGCATTTGTTTCCATGAAATCAGCCGTTGACAGTGAAGTTCTAGGGTAGCTTGGTGCAAACCCACTCTTTCCGCTTCCGCCAATCTCCTGTATTTCTCTCCAATTCTTCTCCAACACAGGATTCAAAGCTCAGTATCAATTACTTTGATTTGTTCTTTTTTTTTGTTCTTACTGCAAACTTTGAATGTTTTTCATCATCTTTCTCATTTTTCACCGAAACTATGCAGGTTGAATTCCGGGGAATTCTTGTTATTCCCCTGAATCCGTCTTTGCACTCTGATTGGCACCTGCCCTGCACATTTGGTCCATTTCTGAACAAACCCTTTTCTTGAACTTAAGTGTAGTGTCGCCATGGATGAGGTCTGTGAGGGTAAGGACTTTTCGTTCCCTAAGCACGAGGAGGGTGTGCTTGAGTATTGGTCTGATATCAAGGCGTTTGAGACTCAGCTTGAACGCACCCGGGACCTTCCTGAGTACATTTTTTATGATGGGCCTCCGTTTGCCACTGGTCTCCCACACTATGGTCACATATTGGCGGGGACGATCAAGGATATTGTCACCCGGTATCAGGTCATGACCGGTCATCATGTGACTCGTCGCTTTGGATGGGATTGCCATGGATTGCCTGTTGAGAATGAGATTGATCAGAAGCTGGGGATTAAGAGGAGGGACGATGTGTTGAAGATGGGGATTGAAAAGTACAATGAAGAATGCAGAAGTATAGTTACGAGGTATGTGGGGGAGTGGGAAAAAATCATCACGCGTACTGGACGATGGATTGATTTTAAGAACGATTATAAGACGATGGATTTGAAGTTCATGGAGAGTGTTTGGTGGGTTTTCTCTCAGCTCTACGAGAAGGGTCTTGTCTATAAAGGTTTCAAGGTTAGTTGGTTTACTAATTATCTCCATTTACACAATTCGGCTGATATTCCTGAAGTTTACTTGTATTAT
>NC_036644.1:3144675-3227663 GCF_002806865.2 Cucurbita pepo subsp. pepo
AAAAAAAAAAAAAAAAAAAAAAAAAAAAAAAAAAAAAAAAAAAAAAAAAAAAAAAAAAAAAAAAAAAAAAAAAAAAAAAAAAAAAAAAAAAAAACAAAGCATAACGGCGCACACTTGTAGTAATTGCAGATGTTTATGCCTTTGTGTGTCTCTCTTTCTTGTTTTGCCATGTTTTGAGTAGTATTATTTATAGATATGATTTCCTGTTAAAGGTTCACATGATATTGGAGAATGTGTCTTTGTAAGTTTATTGGTTTTTAGAACTGTGTAAATATGTAACTAACTGCAATTACTTGAATTCAATTATTGGACACAAGTTCATTTATAAATTTGTTTTTGTTTTTGTTTTTGCTTTCTTTAGGTTATGCCGTATAGTACTGGTTGTAAGACACCACTTTCAAACTTCGAAGCTGGTCAGAGCTATAAGGTTTGGGGCTTTTTCTTCCATTGGAAATTTGTCCTTACAATACATATTAATTAGTTCTATTTTATTGATAGAAACCGTGGACATATATGTTTTAGTCGACCCTTTCTGGTATAATTTTCGATATGTAATGAATGAAATATTCGATAAATTTTTTTTGCTAGACAGAGAGGTCTTTTCTTTAAGAAATTGATAAACCATAATTAATCAATTGCACTTAAATCATGGGAAATGGATATCAGTTCGAAGAGTACTTAAATCACGTTGGAATAAATGAGAGATGACATTGAAGATGCAGTACTCTCCTTCTCTCAGTGAAACCTTGTTCTTGTCATCCCTCATCACTCCAATCTACCATCAACTGGAAATAAAACAATAAAGTATTATCAGGTTCTTTTGACAAAGAAAAAAATGGTGGATACATCAAGATCGTGGAAAAACACATTAGATGCTCCTATGAAGTTACAGTCGAACAAATCATTATCCTTTGAGTAGTTGACGTGTTGGAAGCTGATTCAGACCTCAGCTTTCAAAAGACTTTTGTATGACCTTTTAAAAGGAAAAGGGAAAAAACAACATGATTTCTCCATTAGTAGGACAAAAGGCCTTTACCTCTCATAATGTGTCATTTGTCGAGGCTCTGAAAAATGGTAAAAAACAGAGGAAAAATCGAAGTTTGAAGTTATGGGATGCTTGTGGTTAACAAAGAAGAATCAGACAGAAAAGATGTAAGGCATTTGAATAGGGAAGAAACCATAATTATTACACGAAGGGACATTCATAACAAATGGAGTAAGGTTCTTGAAACCCTCTAAGAATAGACTAAATTCTTTTTCATTATTAACGTCTTTTGACCTGACAAAGCCCTCCTTAAATGCCCTTTGATGGAGTGTGCTCGTATTCTTGTTACCAATAAAGGGCAAGTCACTTTTGGGCCTATTACAATTAGTTTGGAGCTTTGGAACCCCCTCATTCATGGTCGAATTAGTGTAGTCCCTTCTTATGGGAATTAGGTTAAATTACGAAACATCCCCTTGCACATATGGAGTGTGGAAACATTTAAAGCTGTGGGGAAACCTTTGAAGATTTCTTGGATGATTCTAGCTTGAATTCTTGCCTCATTCATCGCTTGGAGGTTGCAATAAAGGTTAAAGGTAACAAATGTGGCTTTATTTCTTTAAAGTTAGATTATTCTTGCCTCAAGCTTGCACTTCTGTAGTTGGTAAATGATTGTGGTCTTCTTCATGGCTCAAGCTTGCACTTCTGTAGTTGGTAAATGATTGATTGGAAACGAAGTCAGAGCCCATGGAGGCTTTTTTGCAGGAGGCATATGGAAACTTTTATAGGGAACGAAACGAGTCCTTGACAAATCCCTTGGATGTTTGGAGTTTAAGATGGCATCATGGAGGTCAAAATTTGGTACTCTACCACCTTGGGAACTATTCCTCAAATTGTTGCCGAATGTCAATTTCAAAAGACACTTCTAGTGGTTAGATCACATGATGTTGAGAAAATGGATTCCATGGCCCTCACAAGAAAAAATGGTCAGCCTAAAAGCGCCATTCCCAACCTTCCAAAGATGCAAAGATGCAAGAAAAGAATTTAAAGGCAAAAGCCCTAGTCCTCGGGATATGGGAAACCGATTGAGATTGAACTTCATTGGACGTCTCCTTGGTTTGTCTGAGTAGTAGAGATGAGGAAGACTTAGTAATCGAATTTCCTATGAGAGAAGACAATGATGACCCTCTGATGTGATTCTGTCATTGCTCTAGACAATATCGTTCCTTACTTATGATGATAGGCAATTCATTTAGTCGGTTAATTCAATACTACTGCCAATATAGAATCCTCAAAGGCTTTTTAGTTGGAAGGAATGATATTGAAGTTTCCCACCTCCAATATGTTGATGATATGATCTATTATCAGCACTAATGTTGAGAACAAGCTGGTGATTTTCTATGCTGATAGTTTTGGTTGCAAGATTGATGTTATGCCTTTCTCTTATATGGGCATCCCGGGGGACTTTTGGAAGAAGTCTTCTTGGGATCTGGTGCTTGAAAGTCTTACTACAAGAATAGAGAAATGAAGTATCCTGATGATTTCTAAGGGAGGTCGCCTCACCCTTGCTTGGTCAGTTATTGATAATCTTCTCCTGTAATTCTTTTCCATCCTCAAAGCTCCAAAGGGACTAATGAGATCGATAGGCTGGTTAGAAATTTGTTTTTGGATGGGGCACCTTTTGGTCTTCTATTAACTTGGTGAATTGGGGGAAAACTTCCTTCCCTTTGCGCTATGGAGGGCCTGGTATTGGTGCTTTTCACTAGAGTAATAATGCCTTGTTACTCAAGTAGTAGTTGAGATTTGCTCAAGAAAAAGGTGCTCTCTAGCATAGAGTTATTTCGAGTATTTACGGTGAAGAGCTAAATGGGAGGAATACTCTCAAGCCCATTGGCATTGTGAGACGTAAGCCATGGTTTGATATTGCCAGCAACTATTCCTTATTCTTCTGGCTTTTGACTTTCGTACTACGAAAGGAAATTTCACCTGTTTTTGGAAGGATAAATGGGTAGGAAGCTTTACTTTAAAGGAGAGATTTTTTAATATTTTCTCTCTTTGAAGTAGTATGCCACTATTTCTGATTGTTGGAACGTGGAAGCGCGATTGGGGCCTTGGCCTCAGAAAAGGCCTTTTCAAAGGGGAGATCAAAAATTGGATTGGCCTTCTTAATTCCATTGATGTGGTGCAACTGAGAGTTGGAGATGATAAGTGTGCAGTGATCTCTGGATTCAGAGGACAACTTCTCCACTAAGTCTGTTATTTTGAAGCTAACGAAAACAACCCCAAAAATTAGGTCCTCTCTTATTGATGAAATCTGACACTTCAAATACTATAGAAAGTGCGGTGATCTCTGGAGTCAAAAGGCAACTTCTCCTCTAAGTCTGTTTTTTGAATCTAACGAAAACAACCCCAAAAGTTAGGCTGCCTCTTCTTGGTGAAATTTGACACTTCAATTACTTGCATTATATTGATTTATCTGTCTTCCTTCTGATATTCAAGAGTTCTACCTTACACAGGATGTTCCTGATCCTGAAATAATGGTAACTTTTCCAGTACTTGAAGATCCCCACAATGCAGCTTTTGTGGCTTGGACAACAACTCCATGGACTCTTCCGAGTAATCTTGCCCTTTGTGTTAATGCAAATTTCATCTATGTGAAGGTCTGATGATGGAAATTTATTTTCAATAAATTACTTTTTGGTGGAGCATACTTTTATGTGGTTTAAATTCTCTTAACCAGATAAGCTTATTGTTTGCTGTTTGTTTTCAAGTTTATAATTTAACTTTGTCAAATCTTTCTGTGAAGTGCTTGCTGATGACTTCTGTTTTACTGCATCTTTGATCAATGATTCAGATGAGCTTTTAAATGTTGTTTTCTCTATTTCATCCTTGTGTATATTACTTGAGTAGTGATTATCTGAACTTTGTCAAATTCTTATATTACTACCTTTTCTCTCTTATTTTACTGAGTGAATGGCTAGCTCTTTGACTGGGGATCGTATCTTCCCCAACCATTAGGTTGGCTTTCCTTTCTTCCCTTCTGAATATATTAAGTTTATTTCTTATAAAAATTAATATTTGGAAACAAAAATAGGCATTTTGAAGGCTAAAGATTATCCTAATAGGAGCTTTTATATATAGTAGAGATTATAGATTGTAGATATTAGATCAAAGACCATTTAGTATATTTAAACTTTCCTATTTAAAATACAGTCGTAAACTTTTGAATCTATTGGTATTTTCAAAGGATTGGATTTGATATTTAAAATTTCTTTTTGAAACAGACGATAAGAATTGGACTTTTTTATGATACAAATGACAGAACATATAAAATGTTGAATGTTACATTTTCATGCACTTGATTACTATTTTGTATCATGATTTTCTTTACTTGTACTTCTTTACTTTGTGATGAATTTTTTGTTATTTCTTGTGCTGTTTATATAGTTATCATTGTATGTTCACTATATTTTCCATCCATCCTCTTAGCATCAAAATTCATGCTTCATGTTTGTAAATCAAGGGGTCTAAAGCCTTTGCTGATATCATTATCGTTGTATGTTGAATTGTAAAGGGCTAGGAATCCTTGAATGCACTTGCCACTTGAAGTGCTTCGATTTCTTTAATCTTACTAATATTCAATACATTATACTCCAACTCCATGTTACACACACGTATGTTTTTTTAATATATTGTGTGCCTTACTGCAAAAATGTGATTTTGCACATTGTGCCTGGGCTCTTAAGAACTATTTATTTATTAATAGATAATCTAATGTATTTGGAAAAAAATAACAGGTTCGCAATAAGGTGTCTGGAAAAGTTTTTGTTGTTGCTAAATCCCGATTATCAGCTCTACCTGTTGAGAAACAAAAAGTGAATGCACCAAATGGCCCAACTGATGTTTCTAAAAAGTCAAATCCTAAGACAAAAGGATCCTCAAATTCAAAGACAGAGAACTCAGTGGAGGATTCATTTGAGATATTGGAGGAAGTATTGGGAGCTTCTCTTGTGGGTAAAAAGTAAGCAATTTGATTAATATTAATGTGTTTCTAGATGATTTTAGCAAGACTGCTAAACTTTTGTCCTGCATGTTTATATAATAGTATCTATTATGGCGTTGAATAATATTAAATATACTAATTTTCTGCAGGTATGAGCCATTGTTTGATTACTTCAAAGAATTTTCTGACGTGGCATTTAGAGTTGTTGCGGATAGTTATGTTACTGATGATAGTGGTACGGGTATTGTTCATTGTGCTCCTGCATTTGGTGAAGATGATTATCGTGTTTGCATCGAGAACCAAGTAATCAATAAGGTTTGTGTTTCTAGATTCTTTTGTTTTTCATGAATGATTAACACATATTACTCCACATTACATGTTTGCTGATGACCAAGAAACATGATGATGTATTACTTTATGAATATTTTAGCAATTGTGAAGGTTAGTGATATGATATGAGGTGTATTTGTTCAGTGATTTGAGTACAGAACTTTGAAATAAAAAACAAGATATTCGACATGAAACAAAGTTGTATTCTATGTTTGCAATGTTCTTGTATATATATTTGATGATAGATTTAGATATTGGATCTAAATTTGAAAAATCGTTCAAGGTGTGTTTAGTAATATATTTATATACAATAAAGATATCGGTAGTTACCGACTTAACATTTAGATCTTTAAAATCTTAAATTCATGGTATATTATGTCATACATTTGATTTTATCAAAAAGTGAAATGAGTTTATCACTTGGAATAATATCTTTAATTTTTAGTCTTTTAAAATTTATTTAACTTTAAATTTAAAATATGAAGAACACATGAAACGTACAAATGTTGCAGATAGAAAATGAGTAGCCTTTCTTTTATAGAGGGAAAAAATACGAAGTAAAAGTGAGAGCCTTAATTTCATAGAGGGTAAAAATTTCTTAGCCTTTCTTCAATTATAATTTTTAAGTGACTTCTACATATATATAGTTTTTAAATGAGAAGCCTTATTTTCATAGAGGATAAAAATTAAAACCAAAACAGGAAGCAAAACAAAAGGCCGAAACTGAAGCCAGAAACATTACTAAAAAGGGTCCAAAGGATTTGGGTTGACACTATCAAAGCTTTAGTTCCAGAGATTTGGTTTGAGAAAAACCATGGATTTTCGAAGACAAGCTAAAGCTTGGATGGAACGATTCAACATCACTATTTTCAAAGCATCTCATTCGTGTTCTATCTCTGATTTGTATGCTACTTATTTATCTAGTGATATTTGTTTGAATTGGGAGGTGCTTATTTTTCCTTGGTAGATATTTAAGTTCAATTTTACTTATCTTTATTTTCATTCACTCCCTTTTTTTTTTCTTTTTTTTTTTCGAAAAAAGAATGCAAAACAGGGCTCCAATTGTTTCTGAGAATAAGTTACTCTATTTTTTCATTTCCTGTCTTACTTTTGCTTATGTTTTTGCCATTTGCTTCTAGGGTGAGAATCTGATTGTTGCTGTTGATGATGATGGTTGCTTTACGACAAAGATTACTGATTTTTCTGGACGTTATGTGAAGGATGCAGACAAGGATATAATTGAGGCTGTGAAGGTATGTTCTGACACACAATGTAGTATGTTCCAGTTGAATTTTTCGTGGAATATATATCGAATCATTACATGCTGAGATAAAATCCCAATATATTCCTACCATCCTATGTGACATGAAAACCCTTGCAAATAGGCAACTCTTTGAACTATTTTTAGAAGTGAATTTTTCAGAAGTGAGCTTGAATTCACAATATGACCTTGGTTCTTGTTTTCATCTTGAACTATATTTAGATCTAGAACACACTTTTCACTGATAAATGAAAAGATAGAAAAATGTATGGATCTTGAGCTTGTAAATTCAACTTATGATGAATCTTGAGATCTTGGAGTCTAGCTTGATTCCTTGGTTCATATTACTAGTCAAGGATAGTTTATAATAATATCCTATATAGCTTTGTCCTTTGGGATGTATCTACTTGACAATTATGTTTTCATTATGTAATTTTATATTTATGTTGATCATCTTGTTGCTTTTGGATTATGAGAAGTGAAAATAGAACTATTTGAAATATGAATCGTGCATTATTGGTCATAAATCTTTCTATTTCAGGCACAAGGGAGGCTTGTTAAATCGGGAAGCTTCACCCATTCTTATCCCTTCTGCTGGAGATCTGATACTCCCCTTATCTACAGGGCTGTCCCAAGCTGGCAAGTCCATTTATTTATCTATTTTGAAATCTGTTATATGCTTTTGTGTTTGGGATCGTGTCTGAATTTCTTTGGTGTTTTTGTTTTTGCGAACGTGTACATTTTGACTTTGCAACTATTTTCCTCCCACCCTCTGAATAAATGGAGAGGGCTGTTGGGTTTGGTTCACACTTTGAACATTTGTTTGGAAGATAATATTTCTAAAATGGCAAAGAAATTATGTATATCCGTTTTATAGCTTGTTCTTTAAGAAAATCAAAACCCTCATAATAATGACACTTTTATTGAGCACCAAGGGTTGCTATTGTTGAATTTAAATTCGGACTTGATTTAAGTGCTTATATTACTATTTTTGTTCTCTTTCTAGATGCATTTCACCTTTGTCCTATCTCATATTCATTCTTGAATGCCGACAAATGTTGTATGGCTTGTTTTTGTTTTCCTCAATTGTTACCATCCTAACCAACTAGACTTCTCTCTAGGTTTGTCCGAGTTGAGAAATTAAAGGAGAAATTACTTGAAAACAACGAGAAGACTTACTGGGTGCCCGACTTTGTGAAGGTTCTATTCGTTATGCAAAACTCTTCTGTTAAATATTTATATTTCAATTTTTTCTGGACAAGTATTTGTGGGTAAGGTTGGATGGGGTAGAGTTTTATGCATAGTGTAAAAAGTGTTAGTATGATATGAATCAAGATGCAAAAGATTGAAAGAAGTATCTCGTTGCCATGAAGAAATAACACCCGTGACATTCAGTATGTTTTTTATCTTTCAGATGGTTCTTTAACCACTCACGTGCACACACATACACCATCCCTCTTCTGTATAAGTATCTTTATGTAAATTTCTTTTTCATATCAATATATCTATGCTTATGAGAATGGCAACTATCATAAATAATTTTTCATGTTTAATGTACACTAAAGATTTGAATTTATGTACTCTTTTAAACTTAAAACTACAAACATTTTAGATGTTCAAGATTGAATCCTGGCATATACTTGTGCTGGAAGAACAAAGCGCTGATGTGAGAAAGAACTGTTTCATGGATCATGATATGTATTTTTTCTTCATCTTTATTTGTCAATGCCAAATTGCAGGAGAAAAGGAACAAGATCTCCAACCTACTTTGACTTCTATTATTTTCCTATCTCTTACTTGGTGTAAATCGAGTCCTCTTGTAATGTCTTTTATTCCTAAAAAAATTGCAGGAGAAAAGATTCCATAATTGGCTTGAGAATGCAAGAGATTGGGCTGTTAGTCGAAGTAGATTTTGGGGAACACCTCTCCCTGTCTGGGTTAGCGAGGATGGGGAGGAAATACTGGTCATGGATTCAATTGAGAAACTTGAGAAGCTTTCTGGTGCTAAGGTCTCATTCTTTATTTCCCACCTCTTTATTTTCGAATATAACTGCTCTGGATTGATTCATCTTTACAGTTAGTTTTGTTTATCTTTATCCAACTGTTTGCTACGTATGAAAATTTTTCTAGCATACCATAAGAACTTGATCTTTTTGAATTGATAGTTGGCTACTAGGTACTTCGAAAAGTGTAAAAATATGATCAATATAGGTTGGCTTTGTGGTCAAACTAATGGAAATAATAAATAGGTTAGAGGAAATTGGTTCAAGCCATTGTAGCCACCTACTTAGAATTTAATATCCTAAGTTTTCTTCGTGGTTGTCCCGTGAGAATAGTTGAGTGCATTCAACTTGGCCAAATTGAAAAAAGTTAAAAATATGATGTAAGATTATGATAGCTTCTAGAAAGTTCTAATAGTTTTGCTTTTTATTAGTTGACTGTTGTTAATATATGTAGTCTTGGAAGATTGGATTTGCACATCCTTTATGCACCATGTTCTTGCCCACTGGATTTGACTGTGATGCCTTACCTCCGGTATTAAACGAGTATATTTATGTAACTTAAAGAAGTCTCCACTGGTTTCCATGTCTGAGAACATGATTCCTACCATGGAGAACAAAATAAATTGACATCTTCTACCGCAAAATACCGCAAAAATGTTATTCAAATGGTTTGGAAACCCTCATGTAATCTTTTGAGCAGTTTCTTCTTGATCTTCTGGTTGGCACTTTGTGATTTTTTTTTTTTGCGGGCATCCTTTGTTTTCTATTTCTCAGGTATTTGATCTGCACAGGCACAAAATTGATCACATTACAATTCCTTCCCAAAGAGGTCCTGAATATGGTGTGCTTCGAAGAGTAGATGATGTAAGACCACGTAATCTTTTTTCCCTTAAATATTATTTTTCTGGTTGAGAAATCAATCAATACTGGCATTTCTTACTCTTCTTTTGGAACTATGCAAGTTAAGGTAATTATTTTGTTGCTTTTTACAGCTTAACTTTTTTTAAAAAAAGAAAAAAAAGAAACAAGACGTATATTAAGTCCTTCTGTTCACCCACAATTTTTTTTTTTACTCGAAAAGGAAGCTCTCCATGCACAACCACCAAAATTAAAGCCCTTTGCTAACTAACCAACGAAATAAATCGAGCCCTTGTAGCAACTACAGCAAATTCCTCATGCAAACCTATGATCGAAACAAATGCTCATTACCTAGAAGACAGCCTTAGAATGCTTGATTTCATGTTTCAAGTTCCAGCAAAACGCAGCCCTCGAGGGAAAAAAAAAAATCAGAAACCTGGTCGTCAAGCACCTCCTTAGGTATTCAAGCTAATGGTGATGATAGAAGTCCTCAAATTGGTAATCTGTTGTAAGATTCAATGGTTAGCATTTGAGTTAGTTCAGCAGTTCGTTATCCAATTAGGGAGGGTACTTATAACTTGTAAATGGAGAAAAGGGTAGACAACTGTTAGTGAGTATTAGGAAGAAACCTAAATGATGCAATGGTCACTTTAGTTAATTAATTGTTAGTTAGGAGCTTGGTGTAAAGTAGCCATTGGTATCCTACACTACCCATAGCTTTATTAACCCACAGGTTTGTCAAACGTAGATATTTAGGAGCTTGGTCTGAAGTAGCCATTTGTACTTTTTCCTTGGATGTAAACTAACTCATTCATTAATAAGATTGCTTCTCAGTTGATTTTCACCAAGATTTGTATGAAGTAACCTCCTTGTAAAGGAGCTTGTTGGCGAACAAAAATTAATTTCCCACTTGGTGTGGTTCATCCCGGCTTAGAATCCATCTTCCCACCTGAAATTATGTCTTCAAGAATGTCCACTCTTGCTGTTGGTGGAACATTCAGTTGAAGGAATTCACGAAAACTTGGGCGAATGTAACAAATCATGGAAATATTGCAAAGCAACTAGACCAACTCCACCCTAAACCATCCGAATGCCCAGCAAGAACAAAGAAGTTTTAAATAAATGGCCAAGTCGCAAATCGAGCAGGATTATATTTCTTGGGGAGGAATTCTGCATCGAGACTAAAGCCAGAAACATTACTAAAAAAAGGATTTGGGTTGACACTATCAAAGCTTTAGTTTCAGAGATTTTGCTTGAGAAAAACCAAGGATTTTCGAAGACAAGTCTAAAGCTTGGATGGAACGATTCAACATCACTATTTTCAAAGCATCTCATTCGTGTTCTATCTCTGATTTGTACGCTAATTATTTATCTAGTGATATTTGTTTGAGTTGGGAGGTGCTTATTTTTCCTTGGTAGATATTTAAGTTCAATTTTACTTATCTTTATTTTCATTCACTCCCTTTTTTTTTCAAAAAACAAATGCAAAACAGGGCTCCAATTGTTTCTGAGGATAAGTTACTCTATTTTTTCATTTCCTGTCTTGCTTTTGCTTATGTTTTTGCCATTTGCTTATAGGGTGAGAATCTGATTGTTGCTGTTGATGATGATGGTTGCTTTACGACAAAGATTACTGATTTTTCTGGACGTTATGTGAAGGATGCAGACAAGGATATAATTGAAGCTGTGAAGGTATGTTCTGACACACAACGTAGTATGTTCCAGTTGAATTTTTCATGGAATGTATATCGAATCATTACATGCTGAGATAAAATCCCAATATATTCCTACCATCCTATGTGATATAAAAACCCTTGCAAATTGGCAACTCTTTGATGCAATCATGATACGCTTGGGGCATTCAGAAGTGAGCTTGAATTCACTATATGACCTTGGTTCTTGTTTTCATCTTGAGCTATTTTTAGATCTAGAACACTCTTTTCACTGATAAATGAAACGATTGAAAAATGTATGGATCTTGAGCTTGTAAATTCAACTTATGATGAATCTTGAGATCTTGGAGACTAGCTTGATTCCTTGGTTCATATTACTAGTCAAGGATAGTTTATAATAATATCCTATATAGCTTTGTCCTTTGGGATGCATCTACTTGACAATTATGTTTTCATTATGTAATTTTAGATTTATGTTGATCTTCTTGTTGCTTTTGGATTATGAGAAGTGAAAATGAGAGGAAAATAGAACTATTTGAAATATGAATATGTTGGGACCTGGTAAAATTATTAATCATTTCATATTGAATCGTGCATTATTGGTCATAAATCTTTCTATTTCAGGCACAAGGGAGGCTTGTTAAATCGGGAAGCTTCACCCATTCTTATCCCTTCTGCTGGAGATCTGATACTCCCCTTATCTACAGGGCTGTCCCAAGCTGGCAAGTCCATTTATTTATCTATTTTGAAATCTGTTATATGCTTTTGTGTTTGGGTCCATATCTGAATTTCGTTGGTGTTTTTGCGCACGTGTACATTTTGACTTTGCAACTGTTTTCCTCCCACACTCTGAATAAATGAAGAGGGCTGTTGTGTTTGGTTCACACTTTGAACAGTTGTTTGGAAGATAATATTTCTAAAATGGAAAAGAAATTTGGATATCCGTTTTATAGCTTGTTCTTTAAAAAAATCAAAACCGTCATAATAACGACACTTTTATTGAGCACCAAGGGTTGCTATTGTTGAATTTAAATTCGGACTTGATTTAAGTGCTTATATTACTATTTGTTTTTTCTCTTTCTAGATGCATTTCACCTTTGTCCTATCTAATATTCATTCTTGAATGCTGACAAATGTTGTACGGCTTGTTCTCGTTTTCCTCTACAATTTTGTATGGCTTGTTTTTGTTTTCCTCAATTGTTACCATCCTAACCAACTAGACTTCTCTCTAGGTTTGTCCGAGTTGAGAAATTAAAGGAGAAATTACTTGAAAACAACGAGAAGACTTACTGGGTGCCCGACTTTGTGAAGGTTCTATTCATTATGCAAAACTCTTCTGTTAAATATTTATATTTCAATTTTTCTGGCAAGTATTTGTGGGTAAAGGTTGGATGAGGTAGAGTTTTATGCATAGTGTAAAGTGTTAGTATGATATGAATCAAGATGCAAAAGATTGAAATAAGTATCTCGTTGCCATGAAGAAATAACACCCTTGAAATAAGTACTCTTTTAAACTTAAAACTACAAACATTTTAGATGTTCAAGATTGAATCCTAGCATATACTTGTGTTGGAAGAACAAAGCGCTGATGTGAGAAAGAACTGTTTCATGGATCATGGATGTATTTTTTCTTCATCTTTATTTGTCAATGCCAAATTGCAGGAGAAAAGGAACAAGATTTCCAACCTATTTTCAGTTCTATTATTTTCCTATCTCTTGGTGTAAATTGGTCCTCTTGTAATGTCTTTTTTTCATTAAAAAAAATTGCAGGAGAAAAGATTCCATAATTGGCTTGAGAATGCAAGAGATTGGGCTGTTAGTCGAAGTAGATTTTGGGGAACACCTCTCCCTGTCTGGGTTAGCGAGGATGGGGAGGAAATACTGGTCATGGATTCAATTGAGAAACTTGAGAAGCTTTCTGGTGCTAAGGTCTCATTCTTTATTTCCCACCTTTTTATTTGCGAATATAACTGCTCTGGATTGAGTCATCTTTACAGTTAGTTTTATTTATCTTTATCAAACTGTTTGCTACTATGAAAATTTTTCTAGCATACCATAAGAACTTGATCTTTTTGAATTGCTAGTTGGTTACTAGGTACTTCGAAAAGTTGAAAAATATGATCAATATAGGTTGGCTTTGTGGTTAAACTAATGGAAATAATAAAGAGGTTAGAGGAAATTGGTTCAAGCCATTGTAGCCACCTACTTAGAATTTAATATCCTAAGAGTTCTCTTCGCGGTTGTCCCATGAGAATAGTTGAGTGCATGCAACTTGGCCATATTGAAAAAAGTTAAAAATATGATGTAAGATTATGATAGCTTCTAGAAAGTCTAATAGTTTTGTTTTTTATTAGTTGACTGTTGTTAATAAATGTAGTCTTGGAAGATTGGATTTTCACATCCTTTATGCATCATGTTCTTGCCCACTGGATTTGACTGTGTTGGCTTACCTACGGTTTTAAATGAGTATACTTATGTAACCTAAAGAAGTCTCCACTGGTTTCCATGTCTGAGGACATGATTCCTACCATGGAGAACAAAATAAATTGACATCTTCTACCGCAAAATACCGCAAAAATGTTATTCTAATGGTTTGGAAACCCTCATGTAATCTTTTGAGAAGTTTCTTCTTGATCTTCTGGTTGGCACTTTGTGATTTTTTTTTTGCGGGCATCCTTTGTTTTCTATTGTTCAGGTATTTGATCTGCACAGGCACAAGATTGATCACATTACAATTCCTTCCAAAAGAGGTCCTGAATATGGTGTGCTTCGAAGGGTAGATGATGTAAGACCACATAATCTTGTTTTTTTTCCCTTAAATATTATTTTTCTGGTTTAGAAATCAATCAATACTGGCATTTCATACTCTTTTTTTGGAACTATGAAAGTTAAGGTAATTATTTTGTTGCCTTTTACAGCTTAACTTTTTTTTTTTCAAATAAGAAACAAGACGTATATTATGAACAAACCCAAACAAGACGTATATTAACTCCTTTTGTTCACCCACAAATTTTTTTTTACTCAAAAAGGAAGCTCTCCGTGCACAACCACCGAAATTAAAGCCTTTTGCTCACCACCAAGGAAATAAATTGAGCCCTGGTAGCAACTACAGCAAATTCCTCGTGGAAACCTATGATCGAAATAAATGCTCATTACCTAGAAGACAGCCTTAGAATGCTTGATTTCATGTTTCAAGTTCCAGCAAAACGCAGCCCTCAATGGAAGAAAATCAGAAAGCTGGTCTTCAAGCACCTCCTTAGGTATATAAGCTAATGGTGATGATAAAAGTACTCAAATCGGTGATCTGTTGTAAGATTCAATGGTTAGCATTTGAGTTAGTTCAACAGTTCGTTATCCAATTAGGGAGGGTACTTATAACTTGTAAACGGAGAAAAGGGTAGACAACTGTTAGTGAGTATTAGGGAGAAGCCTAAATGATGAAATAGTCACTTTAGTTAATTAATGGTTAGTTAGGAGCTTGGTCTAAAGTAGCCATTGGTATCCTAAACTAGCCGTTAGCTTTATTAACCCACAGGTTGGTTAAACGTAGATATTTAGGAGCTTGGTCTAAAGTAGCCATTTGTACTTGTTCCTTGGATGTAAACAGACTCATTAATAAGATTGCTTCTCAGTTGATTTTCACCAAGATTTGTATGAAGCAACCTCCTTGTAAAGGAGCTTGTTGGCGAACAAAAATTCATTTCCCACTTGGTGTGGTTCATCCCGGCTTAGAATCCATCTTCCCACCTGAAATTATGTCTTCAAGAATGTCCACTCTTGCTGTTGGTGGAACATTCAGTTGAAGGAATTCACGAAAACTTGGGCGAATGTAACAAATCATGGAAATATTGCAAGGCAACTAGACCAACTCCACCCTAAACCATCCGAATGCCCAGCAAGAACAAAGAAGTTTTAAATAAATGGCAAAGTCACAAATCGAGCAGGATTATATTTCTTGGGGAGGAATTCTGCAGAGACGTTTTTTGGATAATGGGGTTTGGTTACGTTTAAAATTTTAAACATTCCTCCTCTCTCCTTTTTTATTTTCTGGAAGGTGCAACTGCGGGTTGGTATGGGTTTATGTTTTATTAAAGGATTTATTTGCGTAAGTTTCTGTAGTTTTCCTCTCTGAACCACATTTTCTACTTATATATTTCATTATGAAGTTTTATTTTCATATAGTGTTTATACTTATGATATTTTTTGTTCCGTTATCTTTACTGCAGGTGTTTGATTGTTGGTTTGAGAGTGGATCTATGCCATATGCTTATATTCATTATCCATTTGAAAACGTTGAGCTTTTTGAGAAGAACTTTCCTGGGCACTTTGTGGCAGAGGGACTCGATCAAACTCGTGGATGGTAAGTTTCATGTTATTTGTCTCTTTTACCATATCACATTTCCAAAATATGAATGTGTCAAGTTGTACGATTGTTCTCCCGTGGTTTTGAGTTGTAAATCATTAATTTGAATTTATTTCGTGGCGGAACTTTCAAAGAGTGATATGTTGATTTATTTCCTTTGATTGTATTCTGATTAGAGTGGTTTGGTGCTTTTTAAAAAGATTTTTTTAATAAGTTTTTGGTTTTTCTTTGCCAATTGCCCACAATGAGTTATGGAACACACTCCGCCTCGCGTACATGCACACACAATTTGGTTTTACATTCGTGGATCCTTAGGCTTCTCACTCTCTATTATTTTCTCTATACTTCTGCAGGTTCTACACTCTCATGGTTCTGTCTACTGCTTTATTTGGGAAACCAGCATTTAGGAACCTTATTTGTAATGGCCTTGTCCTTGCTGAGGATGGAAAGAAGATGAGTAAAAGGTTGAAAAATTACCCTTCACCAATGGAAATCGTAAATGATTATGGAGCTGTAAGTTCTGTATTATATCTGTGTTCCTTACTTGTCTTGTATTTCTCAGACTTCACTTTTCATCATTCTGTAAGCATTGAAACCATCAAGAGTGGTGTAAATGTACAAACTCTCTTAAAGACTATTGTCTCACAATCCTCATTGGTAGGTGGAGAAGTTTTTTGTAATCCACCTAGGGTGGTTGGAAGGCTCTTTCTTCCTTTTTGGTACAACTTCATTCAGTGAATGAATTTTTGTTTCTTCTTCTTTGACGTCTACAAGGGAAAAAAAAAAAAGAAAGCTCCAAGAGTGTCATTGAATTTTCCTTTTGACTACTTGTGGTTGTAATTTTATGAAGGTTTCTTCCCTTTTTTCTTTTTTTTTCAGGATGCTCTGAGATTATATCTTATAAATTCTCCAGTTGTACGTGCCGAGACTTTACGATTCAAGAAGGAAGGTGTTTTTGGTGTTGTAAGTGTCTTTATTGATGTTTACGTTTAAGATTTTTCTCGGTGCACCACTTCGGTCCTATATTGTCATTAACTTCGGTGTTACTTCATGGAATGCTTTACGGAGACCAGTTTCCTACTCACCCCCCTCCCCCTCTTTTTTAACTGCTTCTTTACAATCCTCAGGTCAGGGACGTTTTCCTGCCATGGTACAATGCATATAGATTCCTTGTCCAGAATGCCAAGAGGCTTGAGATTGAAGGGCTTGCACAATTTTCTCCCCTGGATCAAGCCACCCTTCAAAAGTCATTCAATGTGCTTGACCAATGGATAAACTCTGCCACCCAGAGTTTAGTATATTTTGTCAGGAAAGAAATGGATGCCTACCGACTCTACACGGTTAGCCACCTTTAATTGATAGATATGGCTACCGACTTCTTTTGGATTTGACTAATAAGTAATATTTGATTTATACTTAGTAATTGGTGTAACTTCTAAAATTGAGCCTATGCCTAATGCCTCCTCAAGGACTTATTTTAGATTTCTGTAGGCAGTCTTGTCAATTTTTTTCGTTTTTTTGTTCCTTTTTAATTGAAGTTTTACATTTGGAACTTGCTTTTTTTTTTTTTTTTAAACACTTTTCATCATTAATTGCGCAATGATACTACAGGTAGTTCCGTATCTCTTAAAGTTCCTTGACAACCTTACAAATATCTATGTGAGGTTCAACCGCAAGAGACTAAAAGGCCGTACTGGGGAAGAAGACTGCCGGATAGCTCTTTCTACTCTGTACCATGTATGGGACATATTTTTCCTATATTTAGATAAATGATTGTCCAAGTCTGCATATGTAGTTTCTGATTCTCTGTTATGTTTTTTTCATTGCTATTGGTATCTCTGTAAATTAATATGAAATACTGTACATGACATGCTAGTTTTAGTTTAGAAAACGAACATGGCATTTTCGTAGCTGCTCATGTGCTGCAAGTTTGATAAGATGTAGTTTAATGTAGTTTTTTTGTTTAACACGAATTAATGTTGAAACATACATTTTTTTTAATGAAATATTATATTATCTTGTTTTTTGTTTTTATTTTTTGTAACTCTGTTATTTCCTTGTTGATTCTAGTTTCTATTCATTCTTAACACCCAATATATTGTGTCTTCAGGTCCTTCTAACATCTTGTAAGGTCATGGCTCCATTTACACCGTTTTTCACTGAAGTTTTATATCAAAACTTGCGCAAAGTTTCAGATGGGTCTGAGGAAAGCATTCATTATTGCTCTTATCCTCAAGAAGGAGGAAAGGTATTGATTATCAGTGAACTTATATGCAATATTACTAGTAATTTAATTTCTGGATATTATTTCCTGAGTGGCTAGGTTTAACAGGGCCCTTCTCTTATATAGAGGGGATTGGGCAAGGAAAAGGATCATCCATCCAATGTAGGTAAATATTATGGAGATAATAAGATCATCCACAATTAAAAGACGACTCACTTTCAGCCTATTTCTGCATACCAATTGCCCCATCTCCTGACCTCCAATTGGAATACTTGAGAGGAAGGGGGACTGTATCTAATTTCTGATGTCAAAGAATTGAGAAGCATTTTTGTACCCCTGGGTTCCTGTCATATTTCAAAGGATTGTATTGTTCGTACACTGAATGACAAAACATTACGAAACCTGTTAGAAGTTGATCGACATTAAGCTCTTTACTCGTGCTTCAGAAATCATAAACAAAAAAAAGTGTTCGTGCCTTTTGTTTTTCTTTCTAATGTATAAAAAGAACAGCATCGACACCTACCTTGATTTGAACATAAATTCTCATGAATGCATATTTTTTCGAACTGCATCCAATTTTATTTCTTATTCCTGTTTTTCACTATTTGATATTCTTCATTGAATGCTTAGAGAGGTGAAAGAATCGAAGAAAGCGTTACGAGGATGATGACAATTATTGATCTTGCTCGCAACATTCGGGAGCGTCATAACAAACCTCTTAAAACACCTTTGAGGTTTGCGTTCACTTTCCCGAATTTCTATTATCTACTATGTATATACTTCTGCTTCTCGCTGATTTTTTTCTATATCCTCTTCTTTGCCATTTCTGATTCTCTAATCTCATCAGAGAAATGATAGTGGTTCATCCTGATAAAGATTTTCTTGATGACATAGCCGGAAAGCTAAGAGAGGTATCTATATCTTTTCTTTGATTTGGCATTCTTATTTTTTATGGGGGTCGAATCTTATAACATAAATATACTATAATCCATTTTGTAAGGGTGTTAATTAAGTTTATTATCACAATGAACTTGGAATGTCTAGTTTCTCNTTTTTTTTTTTTCTCTGTTTCTGCTTTTTTCTTACTTTTTTACGCTTAAATTTATCTTTTTGTTCCTTAACTAATTGTTTATGGTTTATCTGTACCTAATTGTTCTGCAGTACGTTCTTGAGGAATTAAATATAAGATCTCTTATCCCATGCAATGATACATTGAAGTATGCATCTCTCCGTGCTGAGCCAGACTTTAGGTACTGAAAATTCCTCCTTTTGAAGTGATTATTTCCTCTGTCCAGATGTTTGAACATGATTGTTCTATTCTAGTTTATTGGGAAAGCGTCTTGGAAAAGCTATGGGAGTTGTGGCAAAGGAAGTGAAAGCAATGTCACAGGAAGATATCTTGGCTTTTGAGAAAGTGGGAAATGTCACAATTGCTACCCATTGTTTAAGGTTATCTGAGATAAAGGTATCATTTTCACTTTCAAAATGTACTATGATCTCTGATTGAGTAGCACAAGTGTTCATGAGGTCTAATTACAGGGTTGTTTATATGTATGTGTATGTTGAGATACATATATTTTTGGTATCCCTTGTCCTATATAGCCATCTAATATTAGGTGTCTGTTAATTGAGCTTCTTGGAAGTGGTACTTCTATTACCTATGCATACCTCGATCATATTATTGAGAAAGAGTGATGTTTGGTTGGGGAGGAGAACAAAACACCCTTTATAAGGGTGTGGAAAGCTTCCCCTAGCAGACGCGTTTTAAAGTCTCGAGGGGAAGTCCGAAAGGGAAAGTCTAAAGAGGACAATATCTGCTAGCGGTGGGCCTGGGTCGTTACAGGTGGGCTCTAGACCCATGGTGTATGAAGAATTTAGTTTGTTAAGCAACCTTGTTATTGCTGATATATCTTACTTCCTTTGTGCTATCTTGGGGGAAATTGAGGTGTCATGGTGTAGTTGGTTATCATGTTGGTCTGTGCTCTTGGGGGCGGGCCATCTTTTTCGACCATTATTTTTTTATTTTGAAGAACTATTTAGATTCTACTCATTACTAACTTACCCTGGAATTCACCGTTAATCTTAAGGTTGTCCGGGATTTCAGACGACCCGATGGTATGACAGATAAGGAAATAGATGCATCTGGAGATGGTGAGAAATTTTAACAAATCAATGTTATTTAACCATCTAAGGGTCTTAAATCTCACTTTTTTCTTGTACTTCATTTTAGGTGATGTACTTGTGATTTTGGATTTACGTCCAGACGAGTCTCTATTTGAGGCCGGTGTCGCTCGTGAGGTATCTTGCACGTTCCTTGCTTTTGATCTCTATATATGATTTTTAATCTCCCTTGAGTTCGTGTCGGTGACTTAGCACCCCATGGTTTTACTCGCGAGTTCTTCGAATGAATTTATATTTTCTATTTAGAGAAAGTTGGACGTTGTAGTCGGCATCCTTTGTCGAATTGTTAGCCAAATGCTATTCGTTGATACATTTTGTTATGGCAGTGTGGTATCGGTAGCGAAATTTCGTAAGAATTCTGTTATATCCTAACTAACTAGTTATCCATTTTTAGATTGTTAATAGAATCCAGAAGTTGAGGAAGAAAGCTGCCCTTGAACCTACTGACACAGTCGAGGTGTATTTTCAATCACTAGATGATGATATTTCAGTAGCCGAGCGAGTGCTACGTGCACAGGTCAGTAGCAAGCTGCCTATTTTTGAACCTACAATCTTAGCTACTTTACATCTTAAACGTCCTCGGTCCATGACTCAATGAACTGCATTCGTTCGTAGGAACTATACATAAGTGAGGCGATCGGTTCCCCCCTGCTTCCGTCTGCTGTGTTGCCTTCATATGCTGTAAGTTGCATCTTATAGTGAATGATATTAATATTGGCGTTATTCCTTATCTTGATTTGATATTATAAAATATTCAATAGTTTAAACGTGTTGTAAATTAAAAACCTTCGAGTTTGTCAATAACATTAGTCAATGAGTTGCATTAGAAAAGAAGTTTGTTACGGTCTAAGCCCACCGCTAACAGATATTGTCCGTTTTGGCCTGTTACGTATTATTGTCAGCCTCACAATTTTAAAACGTGTATGCTAAGGAGAGGTTTTCACACCCTTGTAAGGAATGCGTTGTTCCCCTCTACAACCAATTTGGGATCTCACAATCCACCCCTTTTGGGGGGCCAGCGTCCTAACTAGCACACCATCCGGCGGTGTCTGGCTTTGATACCATTTGTAACGGCCCCAAGCCACCGCTAGAAGGTATTGTTCGTTTTGGCCTGTTACGTATCGCTGTCAGCCTCATAGTTTTAAAACGCGTTTGCTAGTGAGAAGTTTTCATACCCTTATAAGGAATGTTTCGTTCTCCTCTCCAACCGACGTGGGATCTCACAAGAACCAAACATAGGCTATAATCATTTTTCAGTAGCTCAAATACATTAAAATGATCCACCGAGTTTTCATCTGTTTATCATATTCAATCTATCCATGGTTGCTGAAGAAATGTTGCGTCTAAATCATATTGACGATATGAGTTTATGGTTTTTCGAAATTTGCAGGTCACACTTGCTGAAGAAAGTTTCCACAACGTAGCCGGGATTTCGTTTTCGATTATCTTGGCCAGACCAGTACCAGTGTTCAATTCAGATTCTATAACTGCTTTATATGAAGGTATATAGTATCTCTTGCTCTCTCGCTCTCCTTTCCCTCGTTCTCTCTCTCTTTCTTATGCTCGTGAGAACGGTTTTAGGTAACGAGAAATCAGCCCGAGCACTTGAAGTTTACTTGTTATCAAGAGATCTCTCCAACTTGAAGTCGGAGTTCTCCTCTGGAAATGGCAAGGTTTGTTTTAATTTGGCCGGGCCTAAAAGCTTAATGTTCCTCTTATTTATGCCAACTTTTTACTGAGTGTATTAAACTGTTGAGCTTGTTTTGGGTGAAACAGATTAGGGTGGATTTCATCGATGGCCAGCCGGGTGTGGAGGTGGTATTGGGGGAGCATGTTTTCTTGACGGCCGGTGACCAGTTTTTGAAGGCCAAATCTTCTTAGAACTCAATTTTGTATATCTCCTAGTCATTACTTTGATTTATTTTTCTTTTATTATTATTGTTGGAGGATGAAAATCCCACCTCGACTAATTTAGTGAATAATCAAGGAATACTCCCTCCATTGGTATGAGGTCTTTTGGAGAAGCCCAAATCAAAGCCATGAGAGCACGCTCAAAGTGAACAATATCATACCATTATGGAGAGTCGTGTTTGTCTAACAGTTGTTACTACATGGAAAAGAATTAAATCCCCCAACGTGAGAGCCCACAATTTTGTATTTTTTTAGCTTTGGAAATATCAAAGAGAATTGTACTAACTTTTTTTTCTCCTAAATTAAAGTAATTAATTTGGAAGTCAAGGTCTACTACAGATTGTCCTGGTTGTACTTTATTTCAAAGAATATGAGTGAGCATTGGGAATCAAGATGATGTGAAGAAGAAAAATTAATCCTATTGAACTCAGATGCTTATTTTTCTTTACAGTTGTAATGAAATATAACAGTATTCAGAAGTGAAGCATTATCTTAAAAGTGATAATAATCTTCATATAATATCAAACTACTGTGGGCAAACCTCATATATATTGTGTAATTTCTTTTCAGCAAAATTTACTCACAGAAGAAGGAAAGTCTTATGCTTCCTGCTTTTGCTCAACTTCTGGTATCACAGTTTCTTGCAAGTCTATTCGACCTGAGCCAACAGTGAAGGTTGAAGGTTGCTATTAAAGAAAGAAAGCAGCTAGAAACCAAGGAAAAAGGGAAAGGGAAGGAGAAGAAAACCATACCCAACAAGGAAACTAGAGACGGTGTTTTCCATGACATGTTCGAATGAATTTCCGTACCTACAAATTTATGTTTGTGTTAATATGTTATTGTTTATTATTATCTACAATAATGGCTCCTCTAACTTTCGAGGCAAAGAGTGTACACATCAGTTTTGAGTATAGCTCAACTAATTAAAAAGTTGAATATCTGACCTAAATGTCTAATATTTGAATCTATTAACTCTGAATGAGCACCATAAATTGTTGAACCAACATGCTAAAAGAATATGAGACAAGTGTTAGAGGAACACGACTCTCCACAATGGTATGATATTGTCCACTTTGAGCATAAGCTTTTATGGCTTTACTTTGGGTTTTCCCAAAATGCCTCGTACCAATGGAGAGGGTATTCTTTGTTTATAAACTCATGATCATTCTCTAAATTAGCCGATGTGAGACTTTTATCATCCAACAACAAGTAAGTAAGTGACATATATAGTTCAATGTACCTGTACTCTCAAGTGATTTGACGTTTGACTTCTTAAAAGTAAATCCAATGAAATTGGTATCTTTTGAAGTTAGCATCTGAAACAAAAAAGAAGAGGTTGAAGGAAAGTGGAAATGGCATAAAATGGGCAATCGAGCAAAAGTACGCAGCTTAAGGAATAAAAAAATAAAAAGAGGTGCAACCCCCCCCCCACCAAGTCCCCCAATGTGAATCAAAGAAAAACAGACGAGTTATGGAAGTACCCAATACTTTGCAAACAGAAAGTAGAGTCACGGTCAACAAGAAATCAATAGGCCAAACACACATCACCAAATGATGTTAATCAACAAGTTCTCACAGAAGATTAAAATTGAAGTGTGAAGCAGAGATAATAGCTTAGCAATAAAGCATTCCAACTTATCAAGCGCAAGCACCATTCCACAATCATTCTTGCTGGAAAAGTACGTTATTACCTTCCTCCAAGGGCCAACAGTTGGCATATCTGATGGAGGGTCTTGAACCTACATTTTGGGGAAAGGGAAGGAGAAGAATTTTAGTATTTTTTTTTTTTTTTTTTTTTTTTTTTCAATTTGAGAAACTCAATGAATAGAAGCTATTACTCTCCATACTTGACATAAGTTAAAAGGAAATGTTTTCTTTGTCTGGCTTACCTTTATTTCCTCTACTCCTCGAGTTCCCAACCTGGTTTCAACATCACATAGCAAGTGAGTGATAAGATCCTTGGCTTCCTCTGAGATTTTCGGTTCCTCGGGAAATTTCAGGCAAGTTCTCCAATTTATTATCTGAAAGAAATCCATATGAACGACTGTATACATCATAAACCAGAAACAAAATAGCCTACATTGCTGAACAGATTTTACCTTGCGGAAAGTCATCCTTGGATCATCAGAACAAAAAGGAGGATAACCAGCCAGCATTTCATACATAATAGCCCCTAATGACCACCAATCACACTCCATCCCATATCCTTTCTTAAGCAATACTTCAGGTGCCATGTAATCCAGGGTCCCAACAGTTGAAAAAGCCTGGAGATTAATAGCGTGATTATGAACCTAATAATGTTTGAACAAAGAAGGAAATGATAANGCCATGTAATCCAGGGTCCCAACAGTTGAAAAAGCCTGGAGATAAATGGCGTGATTATGAACCTAATAATGTTTAAACAAAGAAGGAAATGTTAGAGCAGATGATAAATCCAATACCAATGCACGGCGATTACGCTTCCACTGTTGAATTTGTTCTTTTGGCATCATCCATTGGGATCCATTAGTGTCAGTATGACCTTGACCTTCACTTTTGGCCTGCTGGGCTGTTAAATCTTCGTCATTCAAAAGTATACTTGAATACTTATCATCCAGAGGCTTGCACAAGCCAAAATCTGAAAGCTTCAGATGGCCATTCTTATCTAGTATCAGGTTATCTGGTTTTATATCCCTGTAAGCCAAGTACTGTTCAAGTAAGAGTAAGCCCCAATATTTACTTGAATATAGAAGCATTTAATCATCTGAATTCAAGATGAAGAATATGACTCTTGGAAAAAGCTCTTGTGACAATGTAAAAAAGGGATATACCTATGTATATAGTTGTGCTGATGAATTGAATGAATAGCTAAAACGCTCTCCGCTATGTAAAAGCGAGCAACATCCTCCGACAGAACGTCTTCTCTCATTAGTAATGTCATAATGTCACCGCCAGGTAAATACTCCATAATAAGGTATAAGAATTCAGAGTCTTGAAAAGAATAGAAGAGTTTTACAATGCATCGACTATCAACCTCTGCAAGTAAATTCCTCTCGGATCGAACATGCTCAACCTGGAACACGTAAAAGAAAAAAAAAATACATCATTAGATACGTGTATGTGTGTTTGTATGTACAGGAAAGGATAGACATTTCATTGATATGATGAGATACATAGATAGGAACTCATCAAGAAATGAGTTCTGAACTCATGACATTAGAAATTCTATGATCCCAATTATTTGTGAAATATATTCCGAACTCATGAGCAAGCTCATTTCTTCACATTCTCCGGAAGTTTCCATATAAGCAAAAGTTTATGTATTCGCCAAGCTACTTTAGTGGCTTAAGAATCATATCAAGTGAATTCATATTCTTCATGATCATAGTTTTATCTGCAACCATACATACTTACGCACCAAAAGAACTAACATTCCAAAATTCTTCTTGTGGACGCGCTGATTATACTACTAATGCACTATTAGGAAGCCAACGCAAAGGCGTTTCTTGAGCAGAGGTGTATGTTTGATTGAGTACAGATACAAGTACATAACATTCCAAATTCACCTGCCCACGGCTAAGCATCTCTGATTTCTTCAGCTTCTTCATGGCAAAAACTTCCCCAGTTCCCTTTGCACGACATAATCTAACCTGCATATGTATAGTAAATGAGAGCGGATACGAGAAAATTGTTAGGGCAATCCTGTCCCAGTTTTAGTAGAACTGAATCGTCAAGNCAATGTAAAAAAGGGATATACCTATGTATATAGTTGTGCTGATGAATTGAATGAATAGCTAAAACGCTCTCCGCTATGTAAAAGCGAGCAACATCCTCCGACAGAACGTCTTCTCTCATTAGTAATGTCATAATGTCACCGCCAGGTAAATACTCCATAATAAGGTATAAGAATTCAGAGTCTTGAAAAGAATAGAAGAGTTTTACAATGCATCGACTATCAACCTCTGCAAGTAAATTCCTCTCGGATCGAACATGCTCAACCTGGAACACGTAAAAGAAAAAAAAAATACATCATTAGATACGTGTATGTGTGTTTGTATGTACAGGAAAGGATAGACATTTCATTGATATGATGAGATACATAGATAGGAACTCATCAAGAAATGAGTTCTGAACTCNTTGATATGATGAGATACATAGATAGGAACTCATCAAGAAATGAAAACTACTGAAAAGCCTTCCAGAATATGACATTAGAAATTCTATGATCCCAATTATTTGTGAAATATATTCCGAACTCATGAGCAAGCTCATTTCTTCACATTCTCCGGAAGTTTCCATATAAGCAAAAGTTTATGTATTCGCTAAGCTACTTTAGTGGCTTAAGAATCATATCAAGTGAATTCATATTCTTCATGATCATAGTTTTATCTGCAACCATACATACTTACGCACCAAAAGAACTAACATTCCAAAATTCTTCTTGTGGACGTGCTGATTATACTACTAATGCACTATTAGGAAGCCAACGCAAAGGCGTTTCTTGAGCAGAGGTGTATGTTTGATTGAGTACAGATACAAGTACATAACATTCCAAATTCACCTGCCCACGGCTAAGCATCTCTGATTTCTTCAGCTTCTTCATGGCAAAAACTTCCCCAGTTCCCTTTGCACGACATAATCTAACCTGCATATGTATAGTAAATGAGAGCGGATACGAGAAAATTGTTAGGGCAATCCTGTCCCAGTTTTAGTAGAACTGAATCGTCAAGCTTAACCAACAAGCAAATAAGCAATTGTTCAGACAAAAAATTGAAATGAAGTTCAAGCACGGCGATCAGAGTTCAAGTTTCTGCAAATAGCATTTTCTCATATACCTCACCGAATGCACCTTTACCGATGACTGTTAATTGTTCAAAGTCATCAATTCCAACTTTACGTCTTTGCAGTCTCATAAATTCTGTTTCTCTGCGTTCCAAATTCCTCAGCATCTCTTCCTGTTCTTCAGCTGATACCTGAGCTTCTTGCGCTTTTCGTTGAAGCGTTCTCCGTCTGGAAACACAAAAACACAAAATAAACATCGTCATACTTAGATTTTCCGCAATAATTACGGAGTTCCAATAGAAATCGACACTTTCCACAATTTCTTCTCAAAGTCTCCTCAAGTCCACAAAATTCACAGCAGGCCATAAAANTTCTTCTCAAAGTCTCCTCAAGTCCACAAAATTCACAGCAGGCTTAAAATTAAACTCGCCATCAGTCAATCAGAAAATTCACCACAAACAAAAACTCCAGCACAAAACTTCCTCTACAACGAAATATATCTTACCTCTCTTTGCGATCCTGCAGACCTTGGAGATAATTCTTGTAATGATTCTCTATAAACTGTTTAGCAGCGGCGGCTTTCTGCCTGGTCACCGGAGACGAAACAGACACATCAGGTCCCAAATCAAAGCCGCTCCGATCCGGCTTCAAGTTCAGAGCCCCAAGCCTCACAGTTCCATCACCACCATCCATTTTACTCCGCTATAAACTAAAACAACGTCAATTCAATCCGCAAGCTCCCATTCGCCCAAAAGCCACGAATCCAAACAAGTATAGAACCACCTTCTTCCTTGCGCACTTCAAGAAACAAGAGAGAGATCTAGGGAAGACAGAGAGAAGACAGAGAGAGTAAAAGAAAAAAAGAAAAGAAAAACAACGAATTGGCACACGCACAATAAATATACACACGTGTGTGTATATATATATATATATATATATGGATTGCAAATCTGTCCTTTATATTTATACTAATTAATTTTTTAATTTTAATTTTTTTTAATTTGTTTTTTCCGTTGCTTTCTGGGGAATTGAGTGGGATCTACGCCATCGTTTTCCTCGCAATTTTCCGGAATTCTTCCAAAAACCCAAAAAAATAAAATTAAATAAATAAAAAATGAGGGGAAGAATTTGGAATATGAAAAGTAAAAGGGTCTGCCAATAAAGCCACATGTGTCGGCGGAGATCTATGCAAGCCCAAATCCCGGGGTTACGTGTGATACAGCGCGTGTGTTAATTCACGCGCCTTTTGAAGTGGGTTTGGTGTACGGGTGGTTGGTTGTGAGATTCACGCGGGGGGATGGAAGGTGGGTGAGAGATAATAAAATGATTTTGTTTGAGGGAGGGGTGGGCGGGGGCTGATAAGTTGACAGGTGGTATCATGGAATTTGGGATAAACCAAGACTTTTGTTGTAACTTCTTCGTACAATGTACTTGCCAGCCCATTGTTGGTTGTCAAAGAAGGTCGCATTATAAACGTGCCACGTGTACCCTTTATTTTTAGTAAATACTCAAATGTATTATCTTCAATCTATTATTTATTTATTTATTTTGTTTATTTATTTAGATATCTAATAAATAAGTAAATAATTATTTTTTTTTTAAGGGTGGAATATGTGTTATATTTTTATTTAATATTATTGAATTTATTAACATGTTTTATTTTTAATAGAAATTATATTGAAAAATGAAAATTATTAATTAAAAAATAAAGATAAAATGAATATATATATATATAATAGCAGAAACCTCTTTGTGGGGAACTCAATCCCGGTGAATTTTCGGTAGGGCATCTTTGCCCTGGCTCGGAAAAAAAATTTACGAGATGGTGATTGAAATAGGAGATCGGGACGAAGACGACCCCGACCCTGATCTTCACCCTACATTGTAAACATATCTAGTTGACATGTAGAAGTCGAAGATTTAATCATCAGCTTTAGCAATAATAATAAGTGTATCGAATTAGCTATATTTAATTTACATTTTTTACAAAGGTTGGTGGGAGATTAGAGCCTCTAACCTGTTTATCTTATATATAAATTTTGTGTCAATTATGCTATGCTAGTGTCGATATTTATATGCGACAATATATAATATGAAATTAGAAAAGAAGATAGATTATATAGCTAAGATAGTTGTAGCGTCATAAATCTCGAGATTTATTTACTTCATGAATTAAGCTAATATATTTTAATGTATCTTTTATGTAAGATAGATTGAAACAAGAAAATTATAATAAATAATAAATAATAAATAAAAAAGTACGTGGNCTTCGTACAATGTACTTGCCAGCCCATTGTTGGTTGTCAAAGAAGGTCGCATTATAAACGTGCCACGTGTACCCTTTATTTTTAGTAAATACTCAAATGTATTATCTTCAATCTATTATTTATTTATTTATTTTGTTTATTTATTTAGATATCTAATAAATAAGTAAATAATTATTTTTTTTTTAAGGGTGGAATATGTGTTATATTTTTATTTAATATTATTGAATTTATTAACATGTTTTATTTTTAATAGAAATTATATTGAAAAATGAAAATTATTAATTAAAAAATAAAGATAAAATGAATATATATATATATAATAGCAGAAACCTCTTTGTGGGGAACTCAATCCCGGTGAATTTTCGGTAGGGCATCTTTGCCCTGGCTCGGAAAAAAAATTTACGAGATGGTGATTGAAATAGGAGATCGGGACGAAGACGACCCCGACCCTGATCTTCACCCTACATTGTAAACATATCTAGTTGACATGTAGAAGTCGAAGATTTAATCATCAGCTTTAGCAATAATAATAAGTGTATCGAATTAGCTATATTTAATTTACATTTTTTACAAAGGTTGGTGGGAGATTAGAGCCTCTAACCTGTTTATCTTATATATAAATTTTGTGTCAATTATGCTATGCTAGTGTCGATATTTATATGCGACAATATATAATATGAAATTAGAAAAGAAGATAGATTATATAGCTAAGATAGTTGTAGCGTCATAAATCTCGAGATTTATTTACTTCATGAATTAAGCTAATATATTTTAATGTATCTTTTATGTAAGATAGATTGAAACAAGAAAATTATAATAAATAATAAATAATAAATAAAAAAGTACGTGGTTGAAATTTTATTTTTATACTTCTATATATATATATATATATAGATGTATTAGCAAATTAGGTGAGATCGAAGGTGATTAAGATCTAAAAACACTCTCCAACCACAAATATTCACCGAAATTTAAATTATACTAAGAATAGAATCAAAATTAAGATAAAAAGTGAGGGTCACTAATGAACGAACATAGAGGCAAAGATCAATTAAGAAATAGAAGGGGGAGAGTGATAAGAGCTTTACTGGGAGTGCGTTGTGTCTGTGTCTATACAAGTAGATACATTTAATTCATTTATACATTGCTTCTCTATCTATTTGTACAGACACAAAGGGTCAAAATGGTTTTGTTGAAATTATCAATCTTGTTGTGTATGATATTGTTTATCCCTTCCCTTTCGGGGGCTACTTCTCCCACAAACATATTTATCCTTGCTGGTCAGAGCAACATGGCTGGTCGAGGTGGGGTAGAGAACAATACAAAGGGGAATCTTGTGTGGGATGGGAAGGTCCCATTAGATTGTCAATCCGACCCATCCATCCTACGGTTGAACCCTGAGCACCAGTGGGAGATAGCACATGAACCTCTCCATTTGGGGATTGACATCGGCAAAACTCCAGGGATTGGTCCAGGAATAGCATTTGCTCACCAGTTCATAGCAAAAGCTGGACAAAAGGCAGGCGTCGTGGGTTTAGTTCCTTGTGCTAGAGGTGGCACTTTAATTGAACAATGGAGTAAAAACCCTAGCAATACAAGTGCAACTTTTTACCAAAATTTCATTGAACGAATTAAAACATCAGAAAAAGAAGGTGGGGTTGTGCGGGCTTTGTTTTGGTACCAAGGAGAGAGCGATGCGGCTATGAGTGACACTGCTCATAGATACAAAGACAACTTAAAGAAGTTCATCACCGACATCCGCAATGATATAAAACCTAGATTTTTACCTGTCATTATTGTTAAGATATCCATGTATGATTTTTTTATGAAGCACGATACTCATGATTTACCAGCAGTGAGAGCCGCTGAAGATGCAGTCCAAAAAGAGCTTCCAGACATCATTACTATCGACTCTTGGGAGTTGCCTATAAACTTTACCACATATGAAGGCTTTAGCTGGGATCATGGTCATTTTAATAGTGCAACTGAGATTGCTTTGGGTAAATGGTTGGCTGATACCTATCTCTCCCACTATGGTCATTTACTTTGATCCTATTATGTGTCATTCTTTAATCCCTATTGATTGATCGGTTATTCTATCTCAATAAAATCTTCATTTCTCTTGAATCATTATTGTAGCTTTTGTTACCTATGCCAACAAAGTGTCTTTTTGTTACCTAAAATAAAACAAAACCAAATTATGAACTTAATCCAATATCTTATTGAATTTTATAATATAACCAAAAGAAAATATGTGATGTGCTTCCACATTGGTTGGGGAGAAGAACAAACCACCCTTATGGAAACAACCTTCTCCTGATAGATGCGTTTTAAAGAAGCTTGAAAGGATGGTTCTGCTAGTTTGAAAGGGAAAGCCCAAAGAGAACAATATCTGCTAGCAGTAGATTTGGGTCGTTACAAATGATATCAGAGCCAGACACAATGTGCTAGCCTTCTCGCTATTCCATGAAGGGGAGTATCCCTGGCAAACGCGTTTTAAAGCCTCTGTCATTCAATTGACAAGTGGGCTTAAGGCCCATAAAAAGCCCAAAATCACTGGTCCAAATAAAATCAGGCCCATAAAATTCTCTTAAATTAAAAAAATAATAATAATAAAACAATAATAAATAAATGGTGTGAGACTTATGCTCAAAGCCGACATTGGGTAGTCGTGTTAGAAGAATACTGAATAAATGAATATAGCATAATTATAATTAATATTGGTTTCGTCCAATGAATGTGCGCCACGTTTATTTCAACCCTTGTAAGTAACCAGTTAATCCATTATTTATTTATTTATATTTTCCAAAAAAAGAAAAGGATTTTATTGCAATAATTAATAGGTAGAAGGGTGGGACCCATTGCCCATTTACAGGTAAGAGTTAGGTCGGAAGATCCTCTATTTTATTTTTATTTTTTTATTTTTCCAAACCTTCCCCTATTTAACTATCCCACGTTCCCATTTATCCAATTATTAATTTTAACTTTATTACCTCTTAAATAATAATAACTCAAACAAAAATGAATAAATAAATAAATTTTTCTGATATACATTCTACCTGTTAATGGGCTCCTTCCAACCTATTTTGTCCTCACCCACATACATCTCTAATATAGAATTGCTCATTCCTTCCAACATATTTTGTCCTCACCCATATAGAAATTTAAAGTGGGATTGTGTCAATTATACTATAATTCATCTTATTGAAATAAGTAAAAATACTTCAAAACGTCTAATTTAATATGTATAGTTGGGAATAAGAAAAAAACGGGGCAATTCGAGTAGCTAACCTAACCAATTTCAAAATTTTTACTTTATCTAAAAATTGGCAAATTACTTAATAAAAAAATATATTTTTTTTTCCTTCCGTTCAACTCGGAAAGGTGAATTCAAGCTTATGACCTTTTGGTGAATAATGTATGCTTTAAAGTCGATATCTTATCGGCATATATTGTAGTATAAATAATTTTTAAATTATAATTTTTTCATTTCAATTAAACTAAAAGGTTGAAGGTTGAAGGTTAAGAGACTCTTATATATATTTGAATTAAAAAAAATATATACTTATATAGTGAAAAACATTTAATGAACTTGATTGAAATATTCCTAAACCATTTTTTAAATATGTAATGAATTAAAAAAATATATTTTGTTTTAATATAGTGTATTATTTGGGTTGGTTATGTTCGATGAAAGTCTCACGCAGCTAAGGAATGATCATGAGTTTATAATCAATAAATACTATCTTCATTGGTAAGAGACATTCGGGAAACTCAAAACAAACCCATAAAAGCTTATGCTCAAAGTGGACAATATCATACCATTGTGAAGAGTCGTGTTCATCTAACCGATTATGTACTTGTATTATATAATAAACCATATCTTAATACTTGTGCCATTTTTTGTCACGTTTCCATATCAAGACTCAAAATCAAGTCAATATTCGATTAATAAAAAATAAAAAAACAATAATATATAATATTCTCAATATATACACTATTTTAAGTGGATGGGGCGCACAAATGGACAAAAATAATCACCTGTAATCAAGACCATCCCAACTATATTATTTAGCCAATAAAATTCTTCCACGCAATAAATAACTAAATATGAATATTCTTGAATAAAACTACGTTATTTTGTTGGGCTTTTTGTTAAAATTCGAGTTGGTTCGTAGATTGACATTTTTTTAGTCAAATCAACCCAATTAATCCGAAGACAGGGTTACTATCCAACCCAAGATATCTTACTTTTTAAAACTATTATGAATATTAAAAGCATTTGACGTTGGTGACGTAGTTGTCAATATAACATGTTGAGGATTATTGAGAGTGAGTCCTACATAGGTTAATTTAGTAGAAGATCACACGTTTACAAGTGAGGAATATTATCTCCACTGGTAACGAGGCCTTTTGGGGAAGCTCAAAGCAAAGCCATGAGAGCTTATACTCGAGTAGACAATATCATACCATTGTAAAGATCAGTTAGGACAAAATTTGTATTATAAATATCCTTAAATTTTGTCAACTATTTTAAAAAAAATTAATATTTGTTTTTATAAATAGTGGGGAATCAAAATGAAATAGTGGTCCGCGGCGTAGGGGATTGGATCTTGGGTGGATCATGTGCATGCGCTTTTTAACTGTACGAACCGCTGCACTATAAGAAAGAAAAAGGATTAAATAAAAGCAAAGAGAGGGTAAACGTGGACGGTGGAAATAGGGCCACGTTGCAGAAGCCCATTGGGTGATATTCACTTCAAGGCTCATAATGTAGGCGGCCCACTTTCCCATTTATTTTAAAATGGATAATAATATTAAAAAGTATTTAAGTAATTTTAACGCAAACATAGCTCATCTTCTTAACCTACAAATTAAAAAAAATTAGACAAAAAAATAAAATAAATAATAATAATCATAAACCATGAGAGATTGGAAGCAACAGTCGACACTTGGCGCCTCCAGAAAGCCCTAATATAGCGAAGAAGAAGGTACGCAGCCAACTTAGCTACCAGAAAAAAACAATTCGAAGGGGGGAATTTGTATAAAATAAATATAAACATATTATATATATATATATATGTTTATTTTGGATTGTGTTTTCCCTGATTTTTTATTTTTTTTTGCTTGATTTGTGGTGTTTTTCTTGCTTTAGTTCATAGCTTGGGTTGATTACCCCTTTGAATTTGTTGTTCATGGTGTTTCTGTGTTGAACTGGACTTGTAGCTGCGAGGGATTTCTGGGTTTTTGAACTGTTGGTTTGCTGGAAATCTGTTTTGAGTATCTTTGCATGTGGGGTTTGTCTTGTAGTGATTGGAGTTTCAATCTTGGTTCGTAGGCTAAATGATCTTGAATTTCGAGTGATATTTTGGTGGTTCGATCCGATTTCGGGTTTGATTTGATCCCATTTCGTACAACTGCGAAGAGATGAATTTCAAGGATTTTGGGAGTGACCCATCTGCTGGAAACGGCGGAGGAGGTGGGCGGCCTTCTGCTAACCATCCATTAGCGCGGCAATCATCTATCTACTCGCTGACATTCGATGAGTTTCAGAGTATGGGGAGTATAGGGAAGGATTTTGGGTCAATGAACATGGATGAGCTGTTGAAGAACATTTGGAGCGCTGAAGAAATGCAAACGATGGCATCTTCTGCTGCTGTTGTTGCTGCTGCTGCTAAAGAAGGGGCTGGTGGTGTTAATGGTAGTGGTGGGTATTTGCAGAGACAAGGCTCTTTGACACTGCCACGGACACTCAGCCAGAAGAAGGTGGATGAGGTATGGAAGGACATAATGGATGAACATGGTGGTACTAAAGATGGGAATATTGTTGCTTCTGGTTTGCAACAGAGGCAGCAAACTCTTGGGGAGATGACACTTGAAGAATTTTTGTTGAGAGCTGGAGTTGTGAGAGAGGATACTCAATTGAATGGATGCCCCAACAATGGAGGATTCTTTGGCAATAACAATCATATTCCAATTCAATCTTCGAACTTATTGTTGAATGTTAATGGAGTTAGAGCACATCAGCCACAACCAATATTTCCAAAGCAGCCTACTGAGACCACATATGGGTCTCAGCTGCCTTTGTCTAGTGATGGGATTATGGGGCTTGCGGATCAAAGGTTGAGCTCAAATTTGATGCAAGGCTCTGCACTGCAGGGTGGAAGGATGGGAGTGGTTAGCTTAGCAGCTGGGGCTATGCCTGTTGCAACAGGATCTCCAGCAAACCAGCTATCATCTGATGGGATTGGAAAGAGCAATGGTGATACCTCGTCCTTGTCTCCGGTGCCTTATGCGCTTAATGGAGTGCGGGGGAGGAGATGTAATGGGACTCTGGACAGGGTTGTCGAGAGGAGGCAGCGCAGAATGATAAAGAACAGGGAGTCGGCTGCTCGATCGCGGGCTCGAAAGCAGGTGATCTGTTCTTGTTCATTGTTGTTTACCACATGACTTGAATTCTTGTTGACATGCTTCTATGTGGCTTGTGTACCTGGAGTTGTGATATATAGTTATTTGTAAACTAAAACAATGTGTGAAACCAACCATTTGATGCATTTGTATACCCAACTACTTAAGCATGTCATACCATAAGCTGATCTATTCTTTATTAGATGCATTCATACATGATTTTGGTTTTATACTTTTATACTGAGATTGTGAGATCCCGGGGAGGAGAACAAAACATTCTTTGTAAGGGGTAGAAATCTCTCTCTATGAGGGGAAGCTCGAAAGGGAAAGCCCAAAGAGAACAATATCTGCCTGTGGTGTGCTTCGACATTACAAATGGTATTAGAGCCAGACACCGGAGGATGTGCCAACGAAGAGGCTGAGGCCCAAAGGGGGTGGACACCAAGTGGTGTGCCAGTAAGGACGCTGGGTCCCGAAGGGGGTGGATTGGGGGGTCCCACATCAATTGGAGAAGGGAACGAGTGCCAGCGAAGACGCTAGACCCCAAATACGCGTTTTAAAACTTCTTCCTAGCATACGCGTTTTAAAAACCTTGAGGGAAACCCCGAAAGGAAAATCCCAAAGAAGACAATATCTGTTAGCGGTGGGGTAGGGCTGTTACAGAGATTCTCATGTTCATGATTGTTTCTTTGCTCGTACTAGGCTTACACGATTGAGCTGGAAGCGGAGGTGGCGAAGCTAAAAGAGGAGAACCAAGAACTCCGGCAAAAACAGGTACATAAGTTTGCAATGTCACAAGAGTGAGCTTGAGCTTGTTAATCAAGTAACGGGCATCACCAATTCTCAATTATTATGTTGTGTGGTTGTTGCAGGCAGAAATCATGGAAATGCACAAGAACCGGGTATGCTTTCCCCTTTGATATCTTTAGTAGTAGTGTGGGTGAAACCATTCATCAAACCATTCTACCTTTTAATACTGCAATTGTCTGCATGAGACAACCTCTGCTTTGTATTGTTGTTGATGAACTCTCACATTTGGTTATAGGCATTGAAAGTAATGGATACACAACAAGGAACAAAGAAACGATGCTTAAGACGAACGCTGACTGGTCCGTGGTGATTTCGGAGGACGTTATCCGATCTCGGGCCAAAAGAATAATGCTATAGATGGTGGTGTACATATTCTGCTGAAGGTGTTGGATTTGGTTCTAAGTGGGTCGATCATAAGGACTTCGATCGATCGCTTTCGAACGAACGCAAAGCATGCGTTGTTCGATTCATACAGCTCCTCCACCCTCCTATGGCGCTGCTGCTGCTGCGACGACGGTCGAGTAAATGGCAATCCTGAAAGCAGGATTGAAGAGGTTGAATTCATTGGCTACCATTGCCATATGATTTGCTTTGTAATCTTTTAGTTTTGACTTGTGCTTCGGTTCTAAGCTTCAGATTAGCTCAGCTTAGCCAAACTACAGCATGAGTTTATAAAACCTCTCAGGAGAAACTGTGACGTGATATTGTCCACTTTGAGCATAAGTTATCGTAACTTTGCTTTGTGCTTCTCTGCAAAGCCTCGTACCAATGAAGATCTATTCCTTACTTATAATCTTATGATCATTCCGTACATTAGCGAACGTGGGACGGGACTCCCTCCCAACAATTTCTCCTTCCTCAGACCCACTTTTTGACTTTTTCTTCTTCGGTCGAAATCCAGATAACCTTTACCATGTGATCATGTGACGAAATTTCCTCCCTCCTAACCGTATCGTGGACTAGTTGGTCCTCTAAAAGACAGCTGCCACGGCAAAATAAAAGGGAAGAAAAAACTTGTAGGACAACATACAAGTTTAGATTTCCGTTTATAAAAAGTTCTTTAGTGTTCGTTTTTTTTTATAGAAACCAGTAGTATTTTATTTCAAAAATACCCTTAAACTTAAATTTTTTTTACTTTTAATACCTCTGAAATGCCTATTTATACTTCATAAATTATCTTACTTTAAAATTTTAATGGTATTATCAATAAAAACTTTTAAAACCTTTCTATCCAGATCTGAGGATATTGACGTTATTTATGAAAGTTCATCAAAACTTTTAAAAGTTCAAGTGTATTTTTAAAATAATTTTATAAGTTCACGCGTATTGAGTCAAAGTCGAGAATTCAAGATATTTATTTGAGATGCTAAATTATTTTGAACGGAAACTAAGAATTATGAATCTTGACAAGGGTGATATTAATCGTTAAATCAAATGATATGGGTAGGACACAAAATCTCTTTATGGGACCATATGTTTTTTCAATCATTTTTAGGAGTGAATGAGTAGCTAATCGTTCGTCATTTTCACATTAGAAAACGTTGATACTCACAGAAAAATCCAAATATCAAAATTATCCACGTGTTTATTCCATTTTTTCAAGCAATCTTTCGATATTCGACGTTAGGAAAATATCGATAACATAGGAAAAATTAAATATAAATTTAGCCCCTTGTGTCTCTTGTTCATGATTGTTTCTTTGCTCGTACTAGGCTTACACGATTGAGCTGGAAGCGGAGGTGGCGAAGCTAAAAGAGGAGAACCAAGAACTCCGGCAAAAACAGGTACATAAGTTTGTCAATGTCACAAGAGTGAGCTTGAGCTTGTTAATCAAGTAACGGGCATCACCAATTCTCAATTATTATGTTGTGTGGTTGTTGCAGGCAGAAATCATGGAAATGCACAAGAACCGGGTATGCTTTCCCCTTTGATATCTTTAGTAGTAGTGTGGGTGAAACCATTCTACCTTTTAATACTGCAATTGTCTGCATGAGACAACCTCTGCTTTGTATTGTTGTTGATGAACTCTCACATTTGGTTATAGGCATTGAAAGTAATGGATACACAACAAGGAACAAAGAAACGATGCTTAAGACGAACGCAGACTGGTCCGTGGTGATTTCGGAGGACGTTATCCAATCTCGGGCCAAAAGAATAATGCTATAGATGGTGGTGTACATATTCTGCTGAAGGTGTTGGATTNAATTGGAGAAGGGAACGAGTGCCAGCGAAGACGCTAGACCCCAAATACGCGTTTTAAAACTTCTTCCTAGCATACGCGTTTTAAAAACCTTGAGGGAAACCCCGAAAGGAAAATCCCAAAGAAGACAATATCTGTTAGCGGTGGGGTAGGGCTGTTACAGAGATTCTCATGTTCATGATTGTTTCTTTGCTCGTACTAGGCTTACACGATGGAGCTGGAAGCGGAGGTGGCGAAGCTAAAAGAGGAGAACCAAGAACTCCGGCAAAAACAGGTACATAAGTTTGCAATGTCACAAGAGTGAGCTTGAGCTTGTTAATCAAGTAACGGGCATCACCAATTCTCAATTATTATGTTGTGTGGTTGTTGCAGGCAGAAATCATGGAAATGCACAAGAACCGGGTATGCTTTCCCCTTTGATATCTTTAGTAGTAGTGTGGGTGAAACCATTCATCAAACCATTCTACCTTTTAATACTGCAATTGTCTGCATGAGACAACCTCTGCTTTGTATTGTTGTTGATGAACTCTCACATTTGGTTATAGGCATTGAAAGTAATGGATACACAACAAGGAACAAAGAAACGATGCTTAAGACGAACGCTGACTGGTCCGTGGTGATTTCGGAGGACGTTATCCGATCTCGGGCCAAAAGAATAATGCTATAGATGGTGGTGTACATATTCTGCTGAAGGTGTTGGATTTGGTTCTAAGTGGGTCGATCATAAGGACTTCGATCGATCGCTTTCGAACGAACGCAAAGCATGCGTTGTTCGATTCATACAGCTCCTCCACCCTCCTATGGCGCTGCTGCTGCTGCGACGACGGTCGAGTAAATGGCAATCCTGAAAGCAGGATTGAAGAGGTTGAATTCATTGGCTACCATTGCCATATGATTTGCTTTGTAATCTTTTAGTTTTGACTTGTGCTTCGGTTCTAAGCTTCAGATTAGCTCAGCTTAGCCAAACTACAGCATGAGTTTATAAAACCTCTCAGGAGAAACTGTGACGTGATATTGTCCACTTTGAGCATAAGTTATCGTAACTTTGCTTTGTGCTTCTCTGCAAAGCCTCGTACCAATGAAGATCTATTCCTTACTTATAATCTTATGATCATTCCGTACATTAGCGAACGTGGGACGGGACTCCCTCCCAACAATTTCTCCTTCCTCAGACCCACTTTTTGACTTTTTCTTCTTCGGTCGAAATCCAGATAACCTTTACCATGTGATCATGTGACGAAATTTCCTCCCTCCTAACCGTATCGTGGACTAGTTGGTCCTCTAAAAGACAGCTGCCACGGCAAAATAAAAGGGAAGAAAAAACTTGTAGGACAACATACAAGTTTAGATTTCCGTTTATAAAAAGTTCTTTAGTGTTCGTTTTTTTTTATAGAAACCAGTAGTATTTTATTTCAAAAATACCCTTAAACTTAAATTTTTTTTACTTTTAATACCTCTGAAATGCCTATTTATACTTCATAAATTATCTTACTTTAAAATTTTAATGGTATTATCAATAAAAACTTTTAAAACCTTTCTATCCAGATCTGAGGATATTGACGTTATTTATGAAAGTTCATCAAAACTTTTAAAAGTTCAAGTGTATTTTTAAAATAATTTTATAAGTTCACGCGTATTGAGTCAAAGTCGAGAATTCAAGATATTTATTTGAGATGCTAAATTATTTTGAACGGAAACTAAGAATTATGAATCTTGACAAGGGTGATATTAATCGTTAAATCAAATGATATGGGTAGGACACAAAATCTCTTTATGGGACCATATGTTTTTTCAATCATTTTTAGGAGTGAATGAGTAGCTAATTGTTTGTCATTTTCGCATTAGAAAACGTTGATACTCACAGGAAAAATCCAAATATCAAAATTATCCACGTGTTTATTCCATTTTTTCAAGCAATCTTTCAATATTCGACGTTAGGAAAATATCGATAACATAGGAAAAATTAAATATAAATTTAGCCCCTTGTGTCTCAAAATTAATGGATAAGAACAGATGAACGACTCGACAAACTGTGAGTCGATCTGAAGTGCACGTGTCTCAATTAACGAAAATCTATATAGTGTTTTTAATAGTTAGCTATGATGTGGGGTCATTCCCCTATTATGATCGGACAATGTGAGGATTATTAAACAGTCACCAATTAACCTTTAATAGTAACCTGCCTCGATCGACCAGAGTCCACATTTATTTTTTTTTTTTATGATTACAAGTTGATATGGATAGAGTCATGCCATAAGAATACAGTGTGTGAGAATATATACAATGGTGCACACAAGTATATTTTAATTGATAGGCATGATGATTATTCCCTCCTTCGTTGACGACTACATTACGTGCCATATTAGGAAGTTAGCGACTAATCTCTAAGAACGAATCTATTTCGATTGAACTGTTCATAATGTATGATAAGCTACGAGTTGAAACTATAATCATTCACCTCGAGTGCCCATGAATATGTATGATTTGAAGACGATTATCCTAAAACTCTCGATAATAACCAAATGAAACCTGACTCGAACTCTCCTAAACTTACTTCTCTCCATTATTTTCACACCGGTAAAAGTTACACCTATATGATCGAATTGTCTGATAAACGTTTCTAAAGAAAATGGGTTTAAGATTTAGGGTTTAGAGTTTGACAGTGCTCGTACGTTATCTTGCCAACTGACACATCAGGTCAACTTCGAGAAGGAAACACAAACCAACCTAATATTTCTTGTGTGTGTCCGTGGTCCTCTCCTTGGACATTGAGATGTATGCAGACCNGATATGTCGGTGCTGCAGTTTTGCTCGCCGTTCAAACGGGAACCCCCCTGAGATTCTATACTTTTTCATCGATTTCTTTACCTTTTCGTTATACAAATCCAAACCATTCCTGGGTTTTTTTTTTACGGGCGTTAAGAAATATGTCTCNTAAATAATGCATCCTTCAAAATAATTTCAATGGAAACTAATAATTTTTATATAAAAAATTCAACTATCAAAATACTCGAATCCGATCAAAATCAAAATTGTGTTCGAGTACGCTTAAGTTTAGCTATAAAAATAAAAACCCAGCTGATAAAATGGTCGATATACGAGTTTCATGTAGATTAATGTGTCTAAAAGGTCTAAATTTTTTTTATTAGACACGATTTTTAAAATTAAATGACCTAATAAACATAATGTGAGATCCCACTTTGGTTCGAGAGGGGAACAAAGCATACCCTGTAAGAATGTGAAGACTTCTCTCTAACAAAACATATTTTGTAGAGGTGTAAAAATCTCTCACAAACAGTATGTTTTTAAATTATGAGGCTAATGACGATACGCAACGGGTTAAAGCGGACAATATTTGCTAGTGGTGGACTTGGACTGTTACAAGTGGTATCAGAGCTAGACACGAGATAATGTGCTAACGAGTACGTTGAGCTTCCAAGGGAGGTGGATTGTGAGGTCCCACATCGGTTAGAGAGGAGAATGAAGCATTCCTTATAAGGGTGTGGAAACCTCTCTTAAACACGGGACACTATCTGCTAGCGGTGGACTTGAACTGTTGGTATCAGAGCTAGACACGGGACAATGTGCCAGCAAGTATGTTGAGCTTTCAAGGGAGGTGGATTGTGAGGTCCCACATCGGTTGGAGAGAGGAACGAAGCATTCCTTATAAGGGTGTGGAAACCTCTCCCTTGACGACAATACGTAACAAGCCAAAGCGAACAATATCTACTAACCGTGGACTTAGAGCGTTACACAACCCAATTAAACAGACACGAAACTTGTAAACTACTTTAAGTGTCTCAATTTTATGAAGTGGGTGTGTTTACAAAAATGGTTGTGAAGTTTGAGTGTGACACCATCATTAAAAGTGCATTAAAATGGAGTAATAAGAGTCAATATAGCAAGTAACAAGAAGGTTGTGTTTGTAGGGTTTGTAGAGCAAAGAAAAAAAATTAAAGCTTATAAATATGATGGTTTTCCAAATCAATGTCAACCTTTTAAAGCGTTTTACTAAAATTCAAACCGATTAACATTATTACGAGACGTTCGACTAAAAGAGGTGCACCTAAATGAATCATGACCATTTTCGACTCGAAGTGATTATAAGGATAAGAACCCATGATTAAAAAAAGGCTTATACATCGTCTTTTTCGGTAACTTAAACATAAGAACTTAAAAATTAAACATGTTTGATTTGAGACAATGGTACGCTGTTTCTCGGGACAACATGCAAGTGATGATAAAACATTTTTAAAAGACTTATATTAGTCTCTGTCTGGTTTAAATTTATGTTATTTATTTTTCGATCCTATTATTTTAATGACTTTATTAGGATTAAAATATTGTAAATTATATGCTTTAATTAATTTAAACAAATAGTTGGAAAAATTCTTTTAAATATTTTAAAATGTAGGTCAGAGTCTGACGTGGAAAAAAGATATTCCAATTATTATTATTTTTTTATTTATATATATAAAAAAAATGATGGCCCTTTCACATTTTCAAGGTCAATCTCTTGACATGCATTTGCTTCATTTTATTTATGGTAATATTTTTTTAATAATTAATTTCTTTTTTTCAGAATTTACATTTATTTAATATTCCCATCACATGCACATTTTTCAATTAATCTTTTACTTTATTCATTATCACACCACTAACCCCAATTACTTTAATTATAATTTATTTTAATTATATCCAAAATTATTCTAAAATACACGTGAATTTACATTCCTACCCTTTTAAAACACAATTTCCATACTAAAAAATTAATTTCAAATAATTTCAACAAATATTTATTAAATATAAAATTAGAAATATTATTGGATAATTTTATAATTTTTTTTGGGGCTAAAAATTGAAAAAAATAGAAGGCCAAGTTAGGCAAGCTACTTGGATGCAGACAACTGGGACAGAGGCGCTGCCAGGGCCGCTGATAGATATGTCGGTGCTGCAGTTTTGCTCGCCGTTCAAACGGGAACGCCCCCTGAGATTCTATACTTTTTCATCGATTTCTTTACCTTTCCGTTATACAAATCCAAACTATTCCTGGGTTTTTTTTTTTACGGGCGTTAAGAAATATGTCTGTAGTCGGCGGAAACAGAGTGGTTGCTCTGTTTTTTTCTACGCTGAAGTTTGATATTAAATAGGATTCCACGAGGAGCCCATTATCCCAAGAAGTGGAAGCGTTTGTTTATTCTAATCCCCAAGTGTGCAAGAACTTGGACGGATTGTTATCGTCCTTGCATACGGCTCTTTGCGATTCCTTCTCTCTTTTTGGGGATTTTAAGACTGTAATGTATGCAGGGAAGTAGAGTGAAGAAGTTGTCGGAGATGGGGTTTCGAGAACAAACGGCGTTGTCGAGACCAGCTTTCAGAGCTCGGGATTCCAGTCCTGATTCTGTCATTTATGCGCTCGAATCCAGTTTTAGTCTCTTCTCCTCTGCTTCTGCTAGTGTTGAGCGATGTTCTTTTGCATCGGAGGCCCACGACCGCGATTCCCTTATCTCTGAAATCTCTCTTGTAAATCTCGTTTCCTTGTATCTTGTTCTTGCATGGATTCAAATGGGGTTGTTTATTTTCGAGTTTTTTTTGGTGGGGTTTCGTTTTTCTGGGTGATTTCTGAGATTATAATCGATTTGGGATAATGGGGTTGTTTATTTCCTAGTTTGTTCTGATGGGGTTTTCGATTTTCCGAGTAATTCCACATGTTGGAAACGATTTGAGGAGATTTCTTTGTATAGACACTGTAATGAAATTAGGGTTTTGTAGATGATTGATGAACAAATATGGATGGAAAAACAGAGGTTTGATTGAAAGCTTTTGTTGTATGATTTTGATTGCAGCATTTGGCAGGGCATGATGAAGATCCAGAACAAAACAAGCCTGCACTAAGCAACAAGCACAGTCGTCTCTATACAAATGGAGAAAAAGCGAAAGGTACAGCTAGTTTTTGAGCTTCGTGGCAAAAGAATAAAAAGAAAAAAAGTAGAATCTCATACCCACAGAAACTTTTAGGCACTTCAAATTCGGTTCTAATTGGTTTTTTCCCAGTTCATAAAGATGAAAGCAATGTCGACTTAGACGACGAGAATCGAACGGTCGATTCAGCGAGGAATTCGTTTTCTCTTGCTCTTAAAGGTATTACAGATCCAACACCTTTCCCTTTCCTCGGTCTTTATCTGCAATGTTTACTTGAACTGGGTTGATTTTACAGAGTGTCAAGATCATAGATCCAGATCTAAAGCTCAATCCAGTAAGCTGGATGAAAAGAAACCTGCTTCGTTGGATCTAAACAACGCTAATACAGCTTCCTCACCTCGTTTAACGGCTGTCAAGAAGAACGTTGTAGTAACGACGCATAAGACTGCAACATTTCCAAGCCCTGGGACGCCGAGTTATCGGCACAATAGCTTTAGTATGCCAAAAGGGTGGAGTTCAGAGCGAGTGCCATTGCAGAACAATGGTGGCCGGAAACATACTAATAACCCTGCATTGCTGACTCTCAACAGCGGTAGAACGTTGCCATCGAAGTGGGAAGATGCTGAAAGGTGGATCTTTAGTCCTATATCCGGTGATGGGGTTGTGAAGACTTCGGCTCAACGTCCTCAACAGCGTCCGAAGTCGAAGAGTGGTCCGCTTGGCCCTCCTGGTACTGCATACTATTCGATGTATTCACCTGCTGCTCCTGCCTATGAAGGAGGGACTTTTAGGAACTTCATTACAGAATCCCCATTTTCAGCTGGAGTTGTATCAACGAATGGTTTGGCTGTTCATTCTGGTGGACATGAAGGGTCCTTTCATGGACAAACAGAGCCCTCCATGGCACGCTCGGTTAGCGTTCATGGCTGCTCTGAAATGTCGGGTCAATTGTCATCAACAACAGGTTTGCAAGAAGGTAAAAGCTGTGCACCAATCATCTTATCTTGCATTATAATTACTTGGACATTTTTTCTTTGTGCAATAGTATAATGGATCTTAATTCTCGAGTAAGGACGTAGCTTAACCGTGTGGATTTAGTATCAACGACATAGGATTACTCTTGACCTTATTGTTGTAATGAAAAAGATGATATCTTGCAGGATCGAGAGAAAACTTGGCTACAGTCAAGAACTCGGGGACAGACGTTTCTCGTGTTGTTTCAAGAAGGGATGTGGCTACACAAATGAGCCCGGAGGATAGCATGCATTCATCTCCAAGGACGAAGTCGTCAATCACTGCCTCCACTTCATCGGCTATGCATATGTTTGAGCTGGGAGCTGTTACTTCTTCTAAGTTGGATATCAGGGACGTGCAAGTCGATAATCAGGTCGCCACGACAAGATGGTCGAAGAAACATAAGGGGTCATTTCCTCGGAAAGATTCTCTCGACTACAAGAGGAAGAACGATGCGGATGTGGCTTCTCGTTGTCCGGATTTAGACATTCCTATCATGGGAAAAAGTATTTCAAAGTATGTCTACCTGCCTGTGTGTCATGTATCTGACTAGAACTAAATCCTACAATTCAAATAAGCATATAAAATGATTGCTGACCGACCTCTCGTTGCAGGGTTAAGCGCGAGGAAGCGAAAATAGCAGCATGGGAGAATCTACAGAAAGCGAAGGCCGATGCAGCTATACGAAAGCTAGAGGTTCGAGCCTTCTATATAATTAACATTTCCTATGGTGATTAGAAATTTAGAAATGTTGGATTATATGTAGTTTTGCTCTTGCTCCTACTCATCGAGCATCGTGCATCGTGCATCAGATGAAGCTGGAGAAGAAGCGAGCGAGCTCGATGCATAAGATCATGAATAAACTGAAATCTGCTCAGAAGAAAGCCCAAGAAATGAGGAACTCAGTGATGGGAAACCAGTCCCTCCAAGATAACAGGACATCTTCTTTCAAGTCTTTATCTTTTAATGGAAGCCGTCATATGAGCTCCCTAAGTGGTTGTTTCACCTGCCATGCTTTTTAGTGCTGCATTCTACCAGGTGACACTTCTTTCTTGGTTAGATCTCTAATGTTCTGTCTCATGTCGTGTTTTCTTTCTTGGTTAGATCTCTAATGTTCTGTCTCATGTCGTGTTTGTTGCTGCATTTGGAGCTCGATCAACACTCGATCTCCTTTTTACATTCATGTTAAACAATTTCGATATAGCCACAATCTTTTGTTGTATAGGATTAAGAGTTAGGTGTCACAATTGCACTTCACTTGCGATTGTGCGACATTCACACCCAACACTAAGTGGGTCAAACCAATTTGTATTCGCGTTGCATACGGTCGGGCAACGTATGCCAAGCTATTGGCCCTGTTTGAGAAGAAGGTTTTTGAGAGGTTTGAAAGTAAGAATAAGAGCAGATTTAAAAGCAACCTTATATATAAGCAAAAGGTACCAAAACGGCTTAAATAAAATTTAATGGGTAGGGAGAATTTGACAACTAGTCACATCCTCTATAATACATTTTGAGGCGATTCAAGTCTGGTAGGCTTAGACATGATTTTGCCGCACGGTCATACCAAATCAGGAGAGGAGTTGACAACTAGTCATACCCCTTTGTAGTACATTTTCAGGCGATTCAGGTCTGGCAGACCTTGACAAGTAGTCGTACAAACAAAAAATATAATAGTAAGACAATACAACATGGAATTAAATAAAGGGTTCAGTGTGACATGGCATGCAGCCACGGGCAACACGCCGNACTTCACTTGCGATTGTGCGACATTCACACCCAACACTAAGTGAGTCAAACCAATTTGTATTCGCGTTGCATACGGTCGGGCAACGTATGCCAAGCTATTGGCCCTGTTTGAGAAGAAGGTTTTAGAAAACGAGGCAGAGAGATTTTTGAGAGTGAGTTTGAAAGTAAGAATAAGAGCAGATTTAAAAGCAACCTTATATATAAGCAAAAGGTAACAAAACGGCTTAAATAAAATTTAACTTTCTGGGTAGAGAGAATTTGACAACTAGTCACATCCTCTATAATACATTTTGAGGCGATTCAGGTCTGGTAGGCTTAGACATGATTTTGCCGCACGGTCATACCAAATCAAGAAAGGAGTTGACAACTAGTCACACCCCTTTGTAGTACATTTTCAGGCGATTCAGGTCTGGTAGACCTTGACAAGTAGTCGTACAAACAAAAAATATAATAGTAAGACAATACAACATGAAATTAAATAAAGGGTTCAGTGTGACATGGGCATGCAGTCACGGGCAACACGCCCTGGATGAGCATGACCGTGACCATTGGACTCCATATATATAGTTTGTTCTTGAGCATAACAGAAGTTTTGTTTCGTTTCNAAACGGCTTAAATAAAATTTAACTTTCTGGGTAGAGAGAATTTGACAACTAGTCACATCCTCTATAATACATTTTGAGGCGATTCAGGTCTGGTAGGCTTAGACATGATTTTGCCGCACGGTCATACCAAATCAAGAAAGGAGTTGACAACTAGTCACACCCCTTTGTAGTACATTTTCAGGCGATTCAGGTCTGGTAGACCTTGACAAGTAGTCGTACAAACAAAAAATATAATAGTAAGACAATACAACATGAAATTAAATAAAGGGTTCAGTGTGACATGGGCATGCAGTCACGGGCAACACGCCCTGGATGAGCATGACCGTGACCATTGGACTCCATATATATAGTTTGTTCTTGAGCATAACAGATCAAAAGTTTCCAATGAATGTTGATCAATGCAATCATGATCTTGTTTTGACAGATAGATTCGAAATATCAAACTGATGAATGGCGTGGGATCAACATTGTATAGATCAACATCAAACACGGTATCGACGCAGTTTTGTTGTGGCATGGGCTAGCTGTTCTTGTAAAGAATTCAAGTGAACTATGTAACATTCATAGCCAACTTCATTGGAGCTGAAGTAACAAAAGCTTGTGTAGCTTACTTCTATGGAGTCGAAAAGTTCGAGTTTTCGTTAACGCTTGTAACTATAGTAACCCTTCTCTCTCTCGTTTGTTGTTTTGTGTTTAATACTAAGTTTTATTTCAAATTTATAATTTAACCTTGATTTTATATAAATATACAGTTTTTTTTTTTTTTTTTTTTTTTTTTGTTATAAAAGAAAAAAGTTTTACACGAGTGGCCCGCACGTATAGATCTATGGAGTCACGTGCGAAACTCTAGAAAGAGAATATATAATATTATTATATATGGTTTAGGGTTTATCGTACGAAGCGAAATGATTGCACGACAAAGATATTATGAAACTTTCAAAAATTGGATGTTTTTCCTTTTTAATTTTTTTAAAAAATTTACCTTTTACCACTCTTTACTGTAAATAGTTATTTGAAGGGAACGTTAATTTTTTAACCTTTTACCTTACCGTCAGTTAAATAATGGTTCGTATTCTTACCACAAAATAATAAGAGGAATATTTCGGTAATGGTATCCGCTTTATAATATGACACGAGTTTAGTTAGTTGAGACATCTAGGACTGTTCATGTGACATAAACAACTCAGAACTTGAATTTTTTAAGAATTGAAAATTTGGTTCAGTTTTCGTATTGAAATTTATTTGGTTAAGTCAACCCAAAATAAGTTTATAATTCGACCCAGTAGTGTACTGTTCTAAAATTGTTGTGAAAATGAAAAGATGTTAATGATGCTTGCTACTTGTAAATGTTTTATGTTTGAGTTTCATGAGATTTTAGTTATTTGTGACATCCAAGTAAAGAAGAAGTACATGAATTCACCGAGATTGCATATGAATGAGAGCGATCCTGAGAATAAGATGACTAAAAAAGACTTAAAATAAATGAAACTTATTACTTATACCAATAAGGTGCATCCTATTTTCAGTGACTCAATCATGGGAACTCTATAGTTAAACGTACTTTATGTTGGTATCNAAATGATTGCACGACAAAGATATTATGAAACTTTCAAAAATTGGATGTTTTTCCTTTTTAATTTTTTTAAAAAATTTACCTTTTACCACTCTTTACTGTAAATAGTTATTTGAAGGGAACGTTAATTTTTTAACCTTTTACCTTACCGTCAGTTAAATAATGGTTCGTATTCTTACCACAAAATAATAATAATAATAATAATATATATAACAAATTAATAAGAAGAATATTTCGGTAATGGTATCCGCTTTATAATATGATAGGAGTTTAGTTAGTTGAGACATCTAGGACTGTTCATACGACATAAACAACTCGAACTTAATTTTTTAAGAATTGAAAATTTGGTTCAATTTTCGTATTGAAATTTGTTTGGTTAAGTCAACCCAAAATAAGTTTATAGTCCGACCCAATAGTGTACTGTTTTAAAATTGTTGTGAAAATGAAAAGTATTTAACATTTGTAATAGATGTTAATGATGCTTGCTACTTGTAAATGTTTTATGTTTGAGTTTCATGAGATTTTAGTTATTTGTGACATCCAAGTAAAGAAGAGGTACATGAATTAACCGAGATTGCATCTGAATGAGAGCGATCCTGATGATAAGATGACTAAAAAAGACTTAAAATAAATGAAAGTTATTACTTATACCAATAAGGTGCATCTTATTTTCAGTGGCTCAATCATAGGAACTCTATAGTTAAACGTACTTTATTTGGAGTAACTTTATGTTGGTATGTGAGATAGTCTTCACACTTATAAGTGAAAGTAAAGTACTCCTCTCACAGGAGACTGTCGGGGTCATTCGGATTTCGAATCCTGATTATTACAAATGTAGTTTTTCAGATTATTATTATTATGATTATAACGATTACAAATAGAATGATAGATTAAGCTTAAGTCATTCATAATCTTGTGATATTTAACTTTTTTCAGCTTTTTCAAGTGGATTTATTAAACTATAATAGTAGGATCTTTCTCATTCGAATGTGATATTGGTTCGTTCATGTACTTTTTCAATCATAGCAACCATCTTTTAACCGGACAAATTCGAAGCCCAAAAAAGTAGATCCAAAGTTGATAAGCCCAAAAGTTTTTAGAAGTCCAAGCCCACATGCCCATAGAAAGCTCATAGTGAGCTCTCCTAGAAAATGGTAGACCGGTTGAGTATTTTTAAAAGCAGCTCTCATTCCGAACAAAGAAAGAGATGACAACAGTGGTGCGTTGCCTGAGGACGTAGAGGAACTACTTGCTAAGAGTCTTTTTTAGTCTTCAATTCCTATTTATTGCCAGAGAAGATAGTGTTTTAAGTGACTAGACATGGACAAACACAGAGAAGGAAAGATCTCAAAGGGATCAGATTTCTCATATTATATATAAAAAACATTGATTCTAGCTCCTCATCCCTGGAGAATCCGAGCGAAAGAAGAGAGCAATAAACATAAGGTAGGATAACTAGTTTCGTTCTTTTGATTGTCCCAGGGCCAGTCAAGCCAATTCATTTTAGATCGATTACGCTTAAAGGTGAACACTTAGTTAAGACAATCCGAGTCTTCGTCACAACACAAATGAAATTTTAGAAGTATTTATTAAAGAATCTATTTTTATTAATTGAATAAAGAAACAAAGATTAAAGTAATATAATTAGATAGGGATTGTAAGTCAAATCAAACAAATAAAATTATAAAGACTTATTTTTTATATATTTTTGGTAAAATTATAAAGTCAAAGATCATCACATGCATGCATTATTACATGGTTTAAAAAAATGCTTGAAATTATGCTTTACTTTACTAATCTCTCACCAATTTCCACGAAATAAATAAAATAATATATATAAATAATTGAATTCAACAAAAACAAAAAACATCCAAAAGACAAATTGGCCCCTCTGGACACAATTATTTTACCAATCAGCCATTAATTATGGGCCAAATCACAAATCAGACTAAAAAAATATACGTAATCCATTATTAAGACTAATAATATTACAATCATGAACGGGAAAAATGTAATTTTAAATTTTAATTATATTATTATAAATTATTAATTTGAAAATAAATAATAATAATAATAATAAAGTCCACGTCCATTCACGTGTTGCTGCCCGTAAACCAACCTGTATTGCACTACTCGGGCAAACGGGCAGGCAGCTGAAACCCCGTTTCTGTCGCTTATTCCTCTATTGCCCTTTCCCGTTCCCTGTTTGGATGCCGCTTTCGAGCTGTCGCAGTTTGGAACTCCTAGACACCTCAAGAACAAAGAAAACAAGTACTGATTTAATAAATGATGAAGTGATTGATTATCGATTTGGATTTCGTTTTCAGCTGACTGTGCAATTCTTGAGCGACATGGGAACGTTGAGTTTCTTCGGATCGAAAATTATGGGGCAATCGATGTGTCTGTAGAATTTTGGCTTCACTAATTGTCCCAATACGTAGGCTCTGGATCTGATCACGAAGCTCAGTTTCAATGGCACTGGAGTTATAGGAGTTCCGGCGGGGCTGCTCAGGCTTTCTCCGCTTCCGTACAGTGGGATTCTTGTGCCGATTACATTGATGGTGAGAGATCTCTGACTCTTCCGTGATTGATAGAAATTCTTAACCTGCAAATTCCAATAATTGGTTCAGATTCGATGATGAGAAGTTTGGGGGTTAGGGTTAGGGTTTAGAGAACTTACGGCTCCTGATGCGATTGAGATTTCGAAATAGGTTAAATCGACGGGAGTTGAAGAGACATGGACGCCGAAGAATGTTCCGGTGTTCCTAAATGTGAGTTTCACTGTGGAATTCACTGAGGCCATGTCGGTGGCGACGCCGGTGAAATCTGAACCGGCTTGGACTTTGAATTGATTGAATTTAATGCTCTGCAATTGACGGAAATTAAATCGCTCGCTCTGAACACAAACAAAAAGCCCTAATTCCAAAAAAGAATTCGACGCCGTACCTTCATTGTGACCTTGGGCTTCATCGGCCTGCTAGCACCCCAGAGAATCAAAGCGAAAAGAGAAAACAGAACAAAAAATCCCAAAACGAAAGCGAGGATATAGCAGCGACGAGTAAGAGATCTCTCCCGATCTTCATCTTCGAGAAGACCTTCCTCTTCAATAACATCGCACTCCTTCCATGGCTTCTGTCCCTTCCGATGGCCGCCGCGAGAGACGTCATTGGGAGAGATCTTCCTGGATCCAGGTTTGAGAGATCCAGAGAATCTGCTGGAGGAAGACTCTCTGGAGTGACGGCCGACGGAGGAGCGAGAATGGGGAGGGGAATCCATGGGACTAGTGAGAACAGGAGTAGAGTGAAACGACGTCGCAGTCTTCTCTCCATCGTTAGAATCCCTGGAAGGGCTCTGAACGTAGTAAACCGGACGGCGGGGAGATCTGGTGGGAGAAGAGAGCGCAATACTGGTGACTTCGGAGTCGGTTTTGGCGTGCATTGTCGGAATTTGAGAAGGATTCCGGCGGGTCAGTTTGAAGAAGGCAGTGGAGCTCAGCAGTGAGTTGAAGGGAACGGCATTGGAGAGGAGGACGCGTCTTTGTGGAGTTGAGTTAAAAAGTGGGGAAGGGTAAAAAGGGAAAGAAGAATATCTGGCGTGAGGTTGAAGAAGGAGATTTTGGGGATGGAATTTATTTAGTGACAGCTATGATACAGTTGGCACCGCCACCAGGAATCTTCATTATTGAACACGCAAAACCTTCCAATTACACACAAATGTTTTTGTATTTATTTTGTTTTAATATTATACACAAATGTTTTGCATTTTCCAACCATAAAACATACTATACTCAACCATTATTTATTTATTTATTTATTTATTTATTTATTTCAAACTTAGAATAAATCTCGTAATCTCGTAGTCCCTATGTTCTAACGTGTGAATTAGGGGCGTGGAACTTTATCACGGTCATGTTTGTCTATGACATGTTGCCTACGACTGTATGTCGAATATCTAGGACGTGTTGTCCATGACCATATGCTTGTTCCAAACTCCTTTTACTTACTTTCATGTTAGATAAGTCTTTACTGTTCTTGTTGTGTCAATAGGGAGGTATATGACCGGTCACCAAAATCATGTATATACTTGTCAAGGCTAAAATGTCCAAAAGGTACTATAGGGGATGTGACTAGTTGTCAATTCTTCCTACCCGGGTTATATGCTATTAAAATCATTATTGTTACTTATTTGCATTTAGTCTATAACATTATTTTCTTTCAAAATTATTCTTAACGTATTTCCTCATTCATGTTTTCTAAGACATTTCTCTCAAACGTGATTCAAGGCTCAGCATACGCCGATATTGTCCATAAAGTCCGAATTTCACACGACTAACTTGTTTGATAGGTTAGAACAAATGTCGCACAATCCCTGTCCTGCTACCGTAAAAGTGTGATTGTGACATGAGCGCCTCCTGAAGTGCCTCTTAAGCTGCCCTAATCAATTGTATATTGGGGTTTTGATAGGGGATAATCCAAGTTAATACCAACATGTGGAGTCCAATTAAATGTTGTAATTGTAACGTGCAACTAAAAAATAGGTACATAAACGACTTGATCACGTCTGCTTAAGAATGGTTCTGAGAATATGATGATTAAGAAAAAAAAAAAACTTAAAAAGAACCGATAATTACCACTTCTACCAAACAGAGCACATTTCCTTTGACGTGTTTGGCTTGGAGCAATTGTACGTTGGAAATAATTTTTAAATATTATTATTTATTAATTTAGATAAAAGGAACTAATAAAACCCATATCGTTGTTTTTCTTTAGTCCACGTGATTTTAAATAAAACCTTACATAATAATCCTCATTGTGATGTCGTTGTCGTCTTCATTTAAAATATATATATATATATATATATATTTCCTATGGATTTTTTTTTTAAAATATCATATTTTCATAAATATTCAATATTTGATTATGTAACACCCATAAATTTGAAAAAAGTTTGATGATGTAACACCCATAAATTTGAAAAAAGAAACCCTAATTTTGTCGTCTTTCATTCCGCGCACGGTGTTCAGGGTCTCAAGTCACAACGCAAGGCTTGATGGTTCACATTGATTGAAAGAGCTACAATTCAATCAAACGTGGGATCTCACAATCTATCTCCTTGGGGCCCAACGTCCTCACTGTCACATCGTCTGGTGACTGGCTCTAATACTATTTGTAACGGTCCAAGCCTACCACTACCAAATATTGTCCATTTTGGCCTGTTACGTATTGCCATCAGCCTCACGATTTTAAAACGTGTCTGCTAGAGAGAGGTTTCCTCTCCAACCAATTTAGGATCTCATAATCCACCCCTTTGGAGGGCACATCGTCCGGTGACTGGCTCTGATACCATTTGTAACGACCCAAACCCAAACCCACCACTAGCAAATATTGTCCGTTTTGACCCGTTAAGTATCGTCATCAGCCTCACAATTTTAAAACGTGTCTGCTAGAGAGAAGTTTCCTCTCCAACCAATGTGAGATCTCACAATCCACCCCTTTGGGAGGCACACCGTCCAATGACTGGCTCTGATACCATTTGTAACAGCTCAAACCCACTGCTAGCAAATAATTGTCCGTTTTGGCCCGTTACGTGTCACCGTCAGTACCACAGTTTTAAACACATCTGTTAGAAAGAATGTTTCGTTCTCCTTTCCAACCAACACGGGATCTCACACAAACAAACAAACAAACATTCTACAGACTGGCACAATACAACAATGGAGTGTAGTTTGCACAATACAACAATGGAGTGTAGTTTGATTGATGATAATGTGAATTGGATATACAAGTTCATGCAGAAGCCTCCCTGTCAGGAAAAGCGCTACATCACCTTAGAGTGTGAGGTTGTCGAGGCTGCTGTTCTTCATGTTCTTGCTTTCTCCATACATGTCGGCTTGCTTGAGTTGCTCCACTTTCATACCCGCTGCTGTCTCCAGATTCATTCACAAGCCTTTCCATGAGCTTTTCCTTTAGCAGCGATCGACCTGGTTGTTCCCGTCCCGCTCTACGATCCTGAAACATTTGGGGCCAGACAATAGTGGATCATAAGACGTAGAGAATAATCATGAGTTTATAAGTAACGAATATATCTCCATTGGAACGAGGCCTTTTGGGGAAGCTTAAAAGAAGAGCTTATGCTCAAAATGGACAATATCATATCATTGTGGAGAGTCGTGGTTTCTAACAAACAAAAACCACGTAGGGTAAAAACATTGTTAACTCACATCTCGGAAAGGGAACTCATCAGCTTCAAGCATATGAATTACATGCCCCATTTTAGGCCTCTTCTGAACGTTAGGATCCACGCACCGTAACGCGACTAACAGAGCACGCTTTAGCACCCTCGACGAAGGCTTCTCGGGCAACTTAGGATCCAGAACTCCCTCGGTGTTCCGATTACTAACCATTGATTTAAGCCACTCAACCAAGTTGACCTGAATGTTAGATCCATGGCCATGAAGGGTTAGGGGGAAATAGGAGCCTGGACTGGCTTAAATATGGTAAGTGAAAACAAACCTCTCCTGAAGGGCGGCTATAATCTACTGGATTTCTCCCTGAAATTATCTCCATAATGAGGATACCAAAGCTATATACATCACTTTTTTCATTCAACATGCCAGTGCTAGCATACTCGGGAGCTACATAGCTACAACACGACCCAGATGGCAACGCTAAGGTACTCGGTCGGGATCATGAATTCAAAATTAGAAACCAAGCGATACGTAAACTAACCCGAAAGTTCCCATCACACGAGTTGTTACATAACTCCTCTCTGATCCAAGAAGCTTAGCAAGGCCGAAGTCGGAGACTTTTGGATTCCATTGCTTGTCAAGCAAAATGTTACTCGACTTGATATCACGGTGAACAACCTTAGGCTCGAGCCCGTCGTGGAGGTACGTTAACCTACGATTTTATGCAGTTAAAACCATGGCAAGAACCTATAGATCAAACAATGTAGAACGTACCCTTTTGCTGTTCCAACAATTATGTTCATTCTAATGTCCCAAGGGAGAGGGCTAGAAAGCCCAACTTCTCCATGAAGCCACTGTTCTAAGTTTCCGCTATCGACGTACTCGTAAATAAGCATCCTACAACAAGACAAGCAGTGACTAATTAAAGGGTTGATCATGAGTTTTTATAAGTAAGGAATACATCTTCACGGGTATGAGGTCTTTTGGAGAAACCAAAAGCAAAGTCATGAGAGCTTATGCTCAAAGTGAACAATATCATACCATTGCGGAGGGTCGTAGTTTCTAACATGGTATAAGAGGCATGCCCTTAACTTAGCCATGTCAATAGAATCCTTAAATGTCAAACAAACAAATTGTGAGTCTCGAAGGTGTAGTCAAAAGTGACTCAAGTGTCAAATAAATGGTGTACTTTGTTCAAGGGCTCTGAAGGAGTCCAACTTCAATTAAAGAAAGGCTATTCGAGGGCTCCATAGACCTCAGGAGAGGCTCTATGGTATACTTTGCTCGAGAGGAGGATTGTTGGGAGTGAAGTCTCACATCGGCTAATTAAAGGGCTGATCACGGGTTTATAAGTAAAGAATACATATCCATTGGTATGAGGCCTTTTGGAGAAACCAAAAGCAAAGTTACGAGAGCTTATGCTCAAAGTGGAAAATATCATACCATTGTGGAGCGTCGTAGCTCCTAATATAGTATCAAACATGCCATTAACTATTAACTTAGTCATATCAATAGAATTCTCAAATGTCGAACAAAGAATACCTGTGAGCTCGTTCAGCACAATAGCCAAGCAAACGCACCAGATTCTTGTGTCGAACGCGTCCAATTGCTTCCACTTCAACCTTAAACTCCTTCTCAGCCTGTCCCCTGATCAAACTCAGTAGTGAATCCTTGTAAACTAAGATCAAAACTCGTCCTACAATGGCATAACTGCAAGAAATTACAAGTTTCTGATGAAAGAAGAAGAAGAAGAACCTGTTATTGAGCAAGTTTTTGATGGCTACCACAGTGTTGTCCTCAAGAACACCACGGTACACAATTCCATATCCGCCTTCACCAATGACATGATCATCCGCAAAGCCATTAGTAGAACACTCAAGCTCTCTGAGAGTATACCTATGTCCCCAACCCAAATGCGAAACCACCGACACCTGCTCACCGGACCGAACCTCTCCACTACCGTGACACGAACCGCCGTCCCTCTCCGGGAACGAAATCCGGCGATCCTTCCCAATTTCAATGTGGATTCTACGGCGTCCATTACCTGGGCTCCCTTGTTCCGTCTGAAGCTGTTCTGCCTCCGGCAAGGACTCAGGGTCAGAATGAATCGAGCTGCAAGAATGGTCGATTCGTATTTCCTGGATTTCCTTCGAGACATTTGGGGTAATGGGGTTCAAAGAGGGCTTAGATTTAGACGCCCTGTTGCGCCTGACAATGAACCACAACGAAATGAAGAACAGAACGATAACAATGGCGGCACCCACGCAAATTCCCAGAGCGACCCACAACCGCAAACCAAAAATGGAGATCCTCCTCGAGAGCTGATCGTTCAAGAACGCATAATTAGACATTTCCCCCTTCCTCCTCCTTCTTCTTCTCCACCTCCCCTTCTACAAATGATATCAGGAAATGAGGTGGGGTTCCGCCATTTTTATGAACCAACCCCGTCTCCATTTCAGATTCTTCCTCTGCAAATTTCTTTTATACAGGGATTCCAGTAAAGAAGCCAATGAAACGAACCCGAATCGTTAAGAAAACAGAGCAGTGAGGAGGGCTTTTGTTGTATGTGATTGTGATTGGAACAATAATGGTGATGAATTTGGTATAGTTGGAGATTTTGTTTTTGTTGGTATGTATAAAGATAGTGATCACGGACTTGGGAGAAATCCGGAAGTGGAGAGATTAATTAGAGTAGTAATCTAGTTTAGACTACTTAATTACTTGCTAACTACCATCATAATTTGTTTTCTTTTCTCTTCTCTAAATATTGCTTAAATTATTAGTAAATTACATTTTTATCATAATATGCATATAAATAACTAAAAAGTTATATTATAAATTTGGTATTATAGCTAAAAAATTATTATAATTTAAATATGTTTTGATAAAACTTTATAAATAATTAATTCCAATTCATCACTAATTATAACATTTAAATTATTAAAACTAGATTCAAAATGATAGTGTTCATTAAAGCCTGCTTTAATAATAATAATAATAATAATAATAATAATAATAATGAAAATAATTATGGGTACCTGGTTGAGTAATAATTGATAATAAATAGTATGAGTTAATGTTACATAATTAATAGAGTTTGACTGTGTCTTCAAATGCCTTTAGTCTTTCTACAGCACCAAACAGGGGTACCCTCCTTTTTAAGGGCACCATCAATGGCCAAGCCTTTTCTTTTCCCTTCCTCTTAAGGGCACCAAAGTTCCATCTTTAATGATATGCCCTTCCCCTTTCTCATATAAGACACTTTATCCCTCTGGCAGATGGGTTCACATCAACTTGGGCTTCTCACTTGTCCTTGTCCTTGTTTTTGAAGGGGCAATCTTTTTACTAACGACCCTAGCCCATCATTACCATATTGTCCTCTTTGGGCTTTCACTTTCGGGCTTTCCCTCAAGGTTTTTAAAACGTATTTGCTGAGGAGAGGTTTCCATACCGTTGTAAAGAATGTTTCGCTCCCCTCTCCAACCGATTTGAGATCTCACAATCCACCCCATTCGAGGACGAGTGTCCACACTGGACCCTGAAGGACGGTGGATTGTGAGATCCCACATCGGTTGGAGAGAGGAGCGAAACATTCTTTACAAAGGTGTGGAAACTTCTCACTAGCAAACGCGTTTTAAAAATCTTTAGAAGAAGCCCAAATGGGAAAGAGGACGACATCCGCTAGATCAACAGAGCATTACAAGGCACTCAACAGCAGCATATGAACAAACTTAAATGGGCATTATGATATAATATGAAGGATATCCTGCAAGGAGCCAGCATAGTTTTTGTTTTTGTGTTCTTGACAGCATTACAAGGAAAAATAAGGACCACCACTTTTGCTTCTCCCCAAAAACATTTGGCAGCTTCTATATCACCTTTCTTATCAGATAGATAAACCAGAAAAGCTAGATTTCTGCATTTCTATGTTTGGCTGTGTAATACTTGACGTTTCTTTAACATATAGAGTCTAAAGGATAAATCTATGTTAAACTATTCTACACTAGATTTCTGGTGAGTGTAAGAATCTATGATCATGTTTTTAGTTCAAAATCTGCAAGGAACGTAAAGGAATTGCTTCATTAGAATGTCATACTCTAGTGAGCAGCTTCCTACGACGCGTTTGCTGAGTCCTTCCGTGTTTGAGCGCAGCAATCTAGCTGCGTGGCTGGTTGGGCTTCCTACACATTTGCAAGAAAAACATTGGTACCAATCCCATAATCCATGAAGAAGTTTGTTAATGTTCTTGTTGTGATTACCTTGAAATTAGAGGAAAGGTCGAACTGTCCATCGTAAGCCTGAATCGCTGATTCAAACCCGAATGTGGTTTCTGAGGTTGTGATGTTTGGTACAGAAGGGATGGCTAGTGACTGATCTGAAAGGCTGCATTTATTGGAAAGATTGAATGTCGATTGCATTGGACACCCTTCGTTGCCGGGAGACAACGCGTTTATTCCTCTTCTGGATGCTAGAAATGCATTTCCTACGTCGAAGTCCAACCCCATCTGAGGTAGTTGCACTGGCTGCAGCATTCCTGGCAAGCACATCGGTTGCAAACTCGAGCCATTTCTCATCGATAACATCTGCAATGCCAAACGTCAATGATAACAAGGTTAAATCTGTTCATACTCGTAGTTGCTCCAGACATTACACAACAAATATAGCCCGAAATGAGCGAAAACGGGGAAAGTTTACACAGTAATGATCAAGAGAGGAAGTTTTCCTGATCATCGTTTCTGAGGTTGCACTTGTCGAATCCGTGAATTATATCATTATCAAATACGAGTCCACCGTGCAATAAATTTTGAGACATGTCTTCATTCGAATTGCATACAAAATCCCTACAATTTGAGAGTTTTGCATTGAAGAGAAAAAACTCTGCCATAAACAGAGAGATCAGGATAATTTCAGTATCAACCATCTTCTCTTGAGAATCTTGAGAAGTAGAATTTTGGTTATGCCAGGAAAAAGGTCAAATTATCCATCATCATGGTAACAGAAAGGGTGAAAGTAATCCGACACCGAGTGATGGCGCCCTTGGGCTGATTTCATATCAATTTGGTATCAGATTTTTTCTTGGGTTAACTCCTTATCACCACCGCTAGCAGATATTATCTTCTTTGGGCTTTCCCTTCTAGGCTTCCCCTCAAAGTTTTAAAACACGTCTCGTAGGAAGAGGTTTCCACATCCTTATAATCAATACTTCGTTCTCCTCTCTAACCAATGTGGGATCTCACAATCCACCCCCCTTGGGGCCATCGTCCTCGCAAGCACACCGCCGGTGTTTGGCTCTAATACTATTTGTAACAACACAAGCCCACCGCTAACAAATATTGTCCTTTTTGGACTTTCCATTCCGAGCTTCCCTTCAAGGTTTTAAAACGCGTCTAGTAGGGAGAGGTTTCTACACCTTTATAAGCAATGTTTCATTCTCCTCTCCAACGGATGTGTGATCTCACAAGAACCATGGGAATTGAAAAAAATTCAACCCTTAGAGACAATAAATTTCATAATCGTGCGAAAATTCAGAGGGGGTTTTCGCCATAAATCTGAAAGGTTCGGCCAGAAATAAACTTAGAATACAATCCTTCAATCTTTCAAAGTTCTCTAAATGGTATGCAACCCTGAATCAAGAAGCCTGGCACATTTTACTTGACTCATATCTAGTGGACAAAAAGAACATTACATTTTTTATACATCAGCACATAAGATTTTGTAGCCCAGATTCATGGACTGTTTGTAATTAGTCTCTAATTCAATGAACAAGATCATATAAACAGAGATGATTCCATAGAAAAGTGAAAACGATATCAAATTCTCAGATCCATAACCCCAAAAGAACAAAAGACACCCACCTGAACTTGAAGTTGAAGCTGCTTCAAATACTCAATTGCTTCATCCAACATTGACGCTTTGTCCGTCTGTCAAAAGCATAACTCCTTGTAACTCTACAAAAAGTGAAAATATCATCATCTTGAATTTGACAAACATACCTTGTTTGAATTGGGAATTAGATTTTGAAGGGCTTTCATTTTCTCATTGATCCTCCTCCGTCGTCTCTGTCCCACCCACCAACAACATCAGTAAAAGTTAAGCAATCAAACGCTCTTAGTATAATCTTTGCTTAGACAACCAGGGACCCAATTTGAAACTGACCTTCTCCGACATATTATGGACCTCGGCGCTTCTACTTCTCTTCGATGAACTTCGAGGCAGATCAGTACTGGATGGAGCTTCAGGCACATCGGCACCCTTCAAAAGAGGATCAAATTAGCTTAAAACGAGCAAAAACTTCATGTGGGTACTGGAAAAAAATGGCGAAAACTGAGAAACAGAAGACATATATTGAAGATTCGTATGAATTACCTCGCTATCACAGCTGAAATCCCCAAGATCATTTTCAGATGAAAGACCTCTTCTCTTGAACGGCGCATTTGTATCAGAATCGACAGCGACGGAGGAAGAAAACACGTTATTATCCGAACTTTCTTTGACGAAATCCCCAGGATCCGACAATTTCACGGCGGCGCAAGTGGAGTTCACAGCCAAATACGAAGCATCGCCAAATCTAGAATCCAACTGAGCGTGATTCAAAACACGACTCAACTGAAACCGAGTCTGGGGAAAATCAAGCATGCAGGACAGTCCAGCAACAGAGGTGGACTCCTCCCGCCGCCGCGAAAACAGAGACGAAGAGTGCCAAGGAGGTTGAGAATGCAAGAACGGCATGAACTTGTTCTTGAAGGAAACACAAGAAGGGGAAGAAGCAGAAGAAGTGGTGGTTTGAAGATGCTGATTGATGAAGGAAGAGAAATTTTCAGGGTCATGAGGCAAACCAACAACATCCGAAGAAGGGGATGTTCCATACAGATCCGCCATGATTGAAAGGAAAGATCAAAAGGGGTTGCAAGGAAGGAAGAAGAAAGAAGGATTACGTTGGGTTTGTTGGAAATTGAAGTGGAAATTGTGCGGAAAAACGGTTTGGAGTGGAAGAAAATGGAGATTTGTTTGTTATTGCATTGCTTTGTGTGTACTTTTTCTTGGATTCCGTCTTATCTTATAGCGAATGGATGATTTGTGGGGTGGAAAGCAAAAAGAAGGATTAAGGATTTTCATTAATGGGGTTTTTCTGAAGCTTTTGCACACTTCTGGTCTGCCTCCCGAGGATCAACTTCTCGCCTTACCTTCTTAATCATACCCCTCCCGCCTTAATCTTCTTTTTCTCCTTCAGATCCCACTAATGCCTTCTTTTTCAAAATTCGGCCCATTATTTCTTTTATTTACAAACTTTTCCCAAAACGGAGGATTTGTCTTTTACCTAATTTCCCTTTTTGTTCTTCTTTTATAATTATGTAATTAATGCGACTCCTTGCTTTTATGCTCTTCCTTTTTTTTTTTTAGACAAAAATATGTGAAATAAAACGGAGAATATTTTATAAACTTTTATTCAAAGTATTAACAAAAATAAATAAAGAAATAAAACTATTTAATTTTAAATATGTGAAAATAACATTACCTTTAAATATAAAAATAAAAATAGGTTATCAATTAAATATGCATAAAGTTAGTTTGGAACATAGTATTAAATGAATCAATATGGTTTAAAATGTTAATTATTTTATATTTAAAAACTTATTTAAAAATATTCAAATATTGTATTAGGCATGTTCATAAAATAGAAATCACCTAACTTAGTTGGGAAGGATAAACATATTTTCTTTATATGGAAAATAAAAGTAGTTAATAAATAAAGCATTAATTTTTAATTATTAAAAATTGCAGTAAAGGAAACAGTACTAAATGACAGCATGGCAGTCTTATAAAGTCAAACACCTAATAATTATCTATCATTCCTCTTATCCCCACCAAACGTCGCCGTTTCGGTCTCCCTCTACACTCTACACTTCCCCAATTAATTAAAAAATTCAGAATTGCTTCAGATATTATAAATGATAAAAATGTTAAGGGTGAAAGTCTCGAGACCTCAATTTCATTCATCCAAAACCTAATTTTTAGGTATTAATTATGTGGGTATTTATAGTCTCCCCCCACATAATGAACTTCCCACCCTTCAAATGTCTACTAAAAAATGTTACAGCCACCGACCGTTACGACGCGCCCCTGCGCATTCCTGATCAGGTAGGATAGGATGTCAGAACCCCATCCAAAATAAGTATCTTAAAAATTTGATAATCTCACCAAATCTCTATGTGAATGAACTCCCTCTTACGGTTAAAAAAGAAAGTAGTTAACACGCTCCTTTCTTTTAAAGATTGTAAACTCCTTCAATCAGGTTGAGCTTGAGCCTTCCGATTCATTCAACTTCGAAAAAGGTTACGTGTAGGATGTCAAATGAAAGAAGGAATGGGACTAGCCTTGCGAGCTACCAAGCTGCTCTACCCCACGAAGAACTGTGAAATGTCCACTATAAGAAGTTACGGTCATGTTTGGCAGGTAACTCCACTGTCCTTCACATATCCACTAAAAGGAGATTATGGTCATGATTGACGAGTGGTATCTCTCCATTGCGCTTCAAATATCCAATACAAGAAGTTATGAAATTAAATCAATAATTTATTGTCTTCAAAGTTACAGCAACATCTACCCATGATGAATAATCCCTACAATTTCTAACACGTCAAATAGGAGTGAAGGCATAATGGATCGTTAATTTACATTAGAAGAAAGATAATATATGATTAATAATGATGATAAAGAAAAAAAGTATGAAGATCATTCTCATTTTATCTCCTTTATCAACACTTAATCTGTGATGTCCTACATTGGTTGGGGAGGAAAACAAAACATCATTTATAAGGANCTTTTTTTTTTTTAGACAAAAATATGTGAAATAAAACGGAGAATATTTTATAAACTTTTATTCAAAGTATTAACAAAAATAAATAAAGAAATAAAACTATTTAATTTTAAATATGTGAAAATAACATTACCTTTAAATATAAAAATAAAAATAGGTTATCAATTAAATATGCATAAAGTTAGTTTGGAACATAGTATTAAATGAATCAATATGGTTTAAAATGTTAATTATTTTATATTTAAAAACTTATTTAAAAATATTCAAATATTGTATTAGGCATGTTCATAAAATAGAAATCACCTAACTTAGTTGGGAAGGATAAACATATTTTCTTTATATGGAAAATAAAAGTAGTTAATAAATAAAGCATTAATTTTTAATTATTAAAAATTGCAGTAAAGGAAACAGTACTAAATGACAGCATGGCAGTCTTATAAAGTCAAACACCTAATAATTATCTATCATTCCTCTTATCCCCACCAAACGTCGCCGTTTCGGTCTCCCTCTACACTCTACACTTCCCCAATTAATTAAAAAATTCAGAATTGCTTCAGATATTATAAATGATAAAAATGTTAAGGGTGAAAGTCTCGAGACCTCAATTTCATTCATCCAAAACCTAATTTTTAGGTATTAATTATGTGGGTATTTATAGTCTCCCCCCACATAATGAACTTCCCACCCTTCAAATGTCTACTAAAAAATGTTACAGCCACCGACCGTTACGACGCGCCCCTGCGCATTCCTGATCAGGTAGGATAGGATGTCAGAACCCCATCCAAAATAAGTATCTTAAAAATTTGATAATCTCACCAAATCTCTATGTGAATGAACTCCCTCTTACGGTTAAAAAAGAAAGTAGTTAACACGCTCCTTTCTTTTAAAGATTGTAAACTCCTTCAATCAGGTTGAGCTTGAGCCTTCCGATTCATTCAACTTCGAAAAAGGTTACGTGTAGGATGTCAAATGAAAGAAGGAATGGGACTAGCCTTGCGAGCTACCAAGCTGCTCTACCCCACGAAGAACTGTGAAATGTCCACTATAAGAAGTTACGGTCATGTTTGGCAGGTAACTCCACTGTCCTTCACATATCCACTAAAAGGAGATTATGGTCATGATTGACGAGTGGTATCTCTCCATTGCGCTTCAAATATCCAATACAAGAAGTTATGAAATTAAATCAATAATTTATTGTCTTCAAAGTTACAGCAACATCTACCCATGATGAATAATCCCTACAATTTCTAACACGTCAAATAGGAGTGAAGGCATAATGGATCGTTAATTTACATTAGAAGAAAGATAATATATGATTAATAATGATGATAAAGAAAAAAAGTATGAAGATCATTCTCATTTTATCTCCTTTATCAACACTTAATCTGTGATGTCCTACATTGGTTGGGGAGGAAAACAAAACATCATTTATAAGGATGTGGAAACCTTCCCCTTGCAGACGCGTTTTAAAGCCTTGAGGGGAAGCTCGAAAGGGAAAGCTCAAAGAGAACAATATCTGCTAGCAGTAGATCTGGGTCGTTACATAATGAATAATTGAACTTTCCTCCATCTTTACATAATCACCAAAGTCGACCAAGCTTCGCTTGGCTGCGTGTGAATCCGGCACATGATGAAAAAGATCTTCCTGTCAGCGTGTTTAAGCTTTAGAACTAAATGTCTAACCATCTAGATTTTCTTCTCCTCTTTCCTTATTTCAAATCTTTGTCCAACAAGACTACTAAACCAGGAGGAGAGCCCAGAGAAAGCAGGATTGCAACATCATCAACAAGACTTGATCCGAGCTGCAAGCCCCCCAAGTGTCAATAAGCTGGAGAACAGGTTTGCTCCAAGCAAGATGACAGAGTTTCTAAAACTGTTTCTGATTGACCACTTTGATCCTATAGCAACCAGAGCTGATCCTATAGCATCTGATCAAGCCTTAATCAATGCTTTAAGATAATTTTCTGCTTATCTGACGTTTTAGTATGACTGGTATTGTTCATACGTGAATTGTTCACTATTTGTAGATTAGCTAGGAGGGAAACAAATATGTCAAGCTTTTATGAGTGTAGTAAAGATTGATGTGGAGAAATTTGATAGAGTGATGCACTTAGGCGTGTGGCAAGAGCAGGTCAGTGATGTGCTGATACAACCTGGATTACACAAGGCTTTGAAGGGAAGATTGAGTGGTGATACTTCTGAAAAGCTAAGCATTGATTCTAGTCCACTGGCAGTTTTAGCAAAGGTTCAAAAACGTCTGGCATGAGTGATGAAGAATAGGAGGACTTAGATTAGCAAGGGCAATCAAACTAAATTGGCTAAGAATATTCTTTCAAATATGCATGACATTTTGATAGCCAAAGAGCTTTGAGAGAAGCTTGAAGCAATGTATTAGGCAAAGAGCATCTCAAATCAACTATACTTAGAAGGAGCAGTTTCACACGGTGTGGATCGAGAACGGTATGAAAATCTCATATCATCTAAGTGTTCTCAATGGCATTGCCTCCGAGATGGAGGAGATTGAAGTGAAGATAGAGGATGAAGATAAAGCATTCAAACTTATCTAACCACTTTCGCCTTCCAAAGAAGCTTTAAATTTTGTTGAGGCTACAAGTAAACTTCGATTAGTGGAAAGAAGGTTGAAGAGTGAAGGGTGCACTTCACATGATGTAACGCCCCAGATCCACTGCTAGCAGATATTGTCCTCTTTGGACTTTTCCTTTCGGGTTTCCCCTCAAGGCTTTAAAACGCGTCTACTAGGGGAAGATTTCCACACCCTTTTAAATGGTGGTTTGTTCTCCTCCCCAACTAATATGGGACATCACACTAGTAGCTAGCAACAGGAAGAAGAAAGACTTTGGGCAAAAGAAAGGCTGCTGGGAATATAGACCATCCAAACACATAAAAAAGAGATATCCTAACCTAGCAGATTCATCAAAGGGCTCTAGGTTGGACGGTAACGTTGTCTCTCTCACCAGAAGAGAAGATGACTGTCTCTAAATAGAGATAATTCATCCTCACGGTATGTCCATGTTACCATGATAAAGGAGGTGGTATTACCGATTCCGCCACTTAGCACACGCCCATTGGCTTAGTGGTCGTGCAAGTGTGTGTGATAGAAATTATGTCGATGACTGAAGAACATCTGGTGAGTCAAAGTGGGTGGAAGTTGCACCATAAATTTCAACATGGTCCCTAAACTATAAAACGTATCTAATAATTCCATAAACTTTCAATTTTGTATCCAACCAGAGATGGAACTTTCAATTTTGTGTTAAATAAGTCACCAACTCAACCAAGCATAGAGGGATTGTTGCAGGAATCAAAGTGTGAGATCTCACATCAGTTGGAGAGTGAAACGAAACATTTTTTATATGGGTGTGGAAACCTTTCCCTAACAAACGAGTCTAAAGAGGACCATATTTGTGTTGAGGATTATTGGGAGTGAGTCCCACATTGGTTAATTTAGTGGAAAATCATGGGTTCAAAGTGAGGAATACTATCTCCCATTGGCATGAGGCCTTTTGGGGAAGCCCAAAGCAAAGCCATGAGAGCTTATGCTCAAAGTGGACAATATCATACCATTGTGAAGAGTCGTGATTCTTAACATGGTATCAGAGTCATGCCCTAAACTTAGTCATGTCAATAGAATCCTCAAATATCGAATAAAGAATTGTGAGTCTCGAAAGTGTAGTCAAAAGAGACTAAAGTGTCAAACAAAGGGTGTACTTTGTTCGAGGACTCTAAAGAAAGGAGTCGAGCCTCGATTAAGGGGGGGCTATTCGAGAGCTCCATAAGCCTCAGGGGAGGCTTATAGTATACTTTGTTCAAAGGGAGGATTGTTGAGGATTATTAGGAGTGAGTTCCACATTGGTTAATTTAGTGGAAGATCATGGGTTTATAAGTGAGGAATACCATCTCCATTGGCATGAGGCCTTTTGGGGAAGCCCAAAGCAAAGCCAGGAGAGCTTATGCTCAAAGTGGACAATATCATACCATTATGAAGAGTCGTGATTCCTAACAATTTGTTAGTGGTGCGCTTGGGCTGTTACAAATGGTATCAGAGTTACGAACTAGGCGGTGTGCCAACGAGGAGGTTGGGCCCTAAGTGGGTGGATTGTGAGATCCCACATAAGTTGGAGAGTGGAACAAGACATTCCTTGTAAGGGTGTAGAAACCTTTCCCTAACGGGCACGTTTTAAAATCTTGAGGAAAAGTCCACAATGAAAAACTCAAAGAGGGCAATATCGACTCGGATGGGGATGGGTTTGGACTTGTACACAGAATCATTCAGAACATTTTTTTTCCCTATGAAACACATATAATGAGAAAGGCAGCAAGGGTTCCAAAGTCAGCAATATCAACAAAACAATCGAAAGGATAGTATACACCATTACTTAAAATCAAATCAGATAAGGATTGTAACTGTGGGAAATCAAACAACATAAAAATAAAAATTAAACCAAATATTCAAAGTCAATTACCTCAAAAAGTAACAATGTAAGCAAGAGAAAGTAAATTTTCCCTCAAGAAAAGAGTATAACACAGTAAAGAAAGTTTCTCACCAACGCTAACCCGAAGAAAGAAGATTTCAGAAGTCGTCGTCGCTGCCGTGCATGAAGGAAAGAACAAACGCCGTCGCTGGAATTCGCTGTCACTAATGCCGTCGTCTGGCAACCAGAAGTGGTTGCTTTGCCCAAGGTTGCAGCGTTGCGCGAGAGGAGACGGCGTGCGTGCGTGCGAGAGGGGGAGAAAGGAGGCGAGGGAATTAGGTGATTTCTTTATTGGGGGTAACATTGTAATTTCACAGTCTCAAAAGTCTAATTACCAAAGATGTTTGGATAATGGTTGAAAATGACCCAAAAAGATTTTGACTTTAGAAAATTGTCCCATTTCTAAAAAGTAATTTGCATGCTCTTTTTAGCTTATTTTATTGTATTTTCTTAATTTTAGTTCATATTATTTTTGTCTTTATTTATTAATTGTGGTAAATTAACTCTTTTCTAAAAAAAAAAAAAAAAAAAAGTTTGTGACACTGAGAGTCAACAAACCAAGAAGTGAAGTTTGTGACACGAGAGTCAACAAACCAAGAAGTGGTTTTCAATTGTTTTTACAGATACAAAGAGACTCCTCAATATTGAGATCAGCTAGAAGCGCATCGAAAGACCTAAAGTCAATCTCAACCTACATCATTGAGTTTGCGAAAAGTCGGTTGATAGAGACGTCAACCAATTGAGTGGGGGAGAATGTCACGGTCATCCTCGTCCAAGGCATGTTGTTATGGCCGCATGCCGGATGTCACGGTCATCCTCGTCCAAGGCATGTTGTCTATGGTCGCATGTCGGATGTTCCGGTCATGCTTGTCCAGGATATGTTGTCCATGGTCGCATGCCCGTTCTAAACCCTTTTTACATGCTTCATCTTAGATAGGTTTATCATGTCTACGCCCGCGCAGGGGATATGACTAGTTGTTACTTCTTCCTACCATTATTTAGCCAGTGGTGTTCCTCTATTTCTTATAGTCATGTAAAGTTGTTTTCTTCGATTCTTTCAAATCGTTTTCAAATGTATTTCCTCGCTCACGTTTTCTGAAACATTTATTGCAAACGTGACTTGAGGCCGAACATACACCAACGTCGTTGCGACGTTCGAATTTCTCACGTCTAACTTGTTCGCTGGGTTAGAACAAGTGTCACACAATCGTTGTCCTGCTACCGCAATAGTGCAATTGTGACACTATGCACGAAGAAATCCTATAACATCCTGCACTCCTAGTTTGTGTTCGATAAATTTAGATTTCTTGTGGGAGAGCATTGAAAACTCTCAACTCGAAACCATGGTTCCAATAAGCTACGAAAAAGCTATAAAACATACCACGAACAAGCTATAAAATGCATAAAAACCATTTTTTAGAAAAACGGGTCGATTCTTTAAGGCTAGACCGAAACTCCAACCAATACCCACCAAGACGTTTTAAACAAAACCTTAAACCAAACGACCGTGAATAACGGAGGTGAGTAAGGGAAAGTCCGATGATATATTAAGACCAACAATCTCTAATGTCAATGGGAGTAAACATTAATTAGTTTCACTGACCATCATAACCTTAAGCTAACAATTCCTTGCCAATTAGAACCTTGAATTTTTCTTCCAAAATAAAATAAAAAACAAAAAATGGATTGCTTGCATATTTTAAAATTTTACTACTTGTAGAATGTATATAGAGAACTTCAATGTGGCTCTTCGTTTTCCCGACCGAACGTAGAGAATCGACAAGCAACTTCCTAGCATAGCATCCCCCCTCTTCGAGGCGTCCCCTGTTCGGTCGCTTATCTTCGTTCAAGCCACAGGCCACCACGTTCGCTCTACGAGCCAACCTTCATTCTCGGCTTGCAAAACCAGTTGTTTTGCAGATGGGACATATATTCTTTTGCATCAGCCATTGCTTGATACATTGTGTGTGGAACTTGTGCCCGCAGTCCAGCATTCCAATGTCTTCCCCTTCTTTGTATTCCTCCTGGAAATCGGGTCGGTTTTAGGCTAATGCAGGTTTAAAGACCGATACAAATGAAAACGTATGAGCTCGTGGATACCTGACAAACACAACATGGTTCTTCCTCGACCTGTGGTTCGGGGGCATTGACGTGCTTCGTTCGTTTCAGTCGAGCAACAATCGTCTCTTCGCTTAGTCCAGTGTTGACGTTTCCAATGCGCTCTTCCAAAGCCAACAATTCCTGCACTTGACATACTAATAGATTAACAGAGCAACAAAAAGATGTGAAATAACGGGTTCGGTAGGTTTGTATCAGTCGAACCTCATACGACATGTTGTCAACGTCAAGGCGCATATCCCTGTGCCGATCGTAAATATCAGCCATCCCGAAAAATAGTGACTGGTCCAGGATCATCACATCCTAACAAAACACAATTTTACAGCAACATTAATATTGATACATAAATCATCCACTCCTTGAATATTGAGAGAATATGTTTGATTATTAATTCAAGAGCAAAATGAAGTGAACCATTTGTTTATAAACACAAGACACTGTCATACACCATCACATTGGATATTCATATCACTTATGAACAAAGACTAAGTAGCTGTTTGCTACACATTTACACATTTTAACAAATCTAGACGAAAATCAAACATGTAGCATAATGACTTCTTGTATGCAATCATGTAAATTCGCCAATGCACCCATTGCACATGATATGGCACCGATAAGGAAACTACCTCAACTCGTAAGCTTTCCCCGCGGCGGACAAGGCCCAAGACATTGCGAATCTGCTGCAGACAAAAAAACAATAACATGTGAGCTTCAAATTCGTTTCAGAAGAAGATACTCGAAGAATTCGAAAGCAATCGTCCAGCAAACACCAGCATCCACAAGTGTAATTATAGATATGCAGCACAAATGTACCCATCATAAATCAAAGATGAGATAATAAGATTTAGATATGCATTAAGATATATAGCGCATATGCGACTAGGGCGTCATTCAGATACACAATGAAGGAAAAATTCAACATACCTCAGATACTAGTCTATTATTGTCGCTTCCTTCACCGGAAGTAGCCAAGGTTCGTAATGAATAGGGAAGACCAAGCCCAGTGTCACCTCTTCTTTCCATCCATAATGCGGACCTTGGTTGCAATAAATGGTGCCCCCGACGGCCAGATCCAGATGAAAGAACCATATCCTGGGCAGAAGTAGAACCGGATCGTTGTGAATAATTACTTGTCCTACCACCGGACTCGTTTGTAGCAGAAGAAAATAGCTGCCTACGAACATATTCTGTTAACCTTCGAGGAAACTGTGTTGGACTATTCTCAGGAGGCATCCAAGGTCCAGAAGGAGGGTGGACGCCTGAACTTGAACCAACCCTGGATGTAGAAGCAACAGTTCCAGGAATGGACAGGTTTGAAGATGCTAAACCTCTACTTGAGGGATTACGAACCAAATTCCTCAGCTCGTTTGCTGGGACAAACATGGGATGTTCAGATACGTTTCTTCCCATGTTGCTTGGTCTCACCTCCTCACGTTGCACCACCTGTCTCTCCCCTGCAGAGCTCGACGAACCGCCACTTCTTGAAGTAGAGCTCCCATTCCATCTATATGGTTGCAGACTTCGAGGTAAAGCAGGCACATGTATCATAAGTGGCTGACCTTGAGCAGATATATTGTCTAGAGCTGGTGCTGGCCTCAAGTCTAATACATGCTCAGCAGGTAGAATTCTAGCTGGGAGCTGGGAAGATGAGGCCCCGGGATGTCGAACAGTCATTCCAGTCGGTGCAAAAGAATCTTGTGCATTGGATGAACTAATCCTTATACGATAGTTTCTTTGAGAACTATCTGAACTTTCTGCAACCATTGACTCAGAGAAGCTGTTGGAAGTCATTTCACCTGCACCTCGTACCGGAGCTTGATTCATTCGTGCTGGTGGAGCAGGAATGGTTAGCCTACTTCCTGTGTTATAGCGACCAGGAAAAACTGGAAGAGTGGGCTCAGCACCACTTTCAATATGCTGAGCATAGTTACTGCTTCCACTTAAAGAGGGCTGTGTAACACTTCCCTCGATAGCTTTTCGTTTACAAGGTGCTCGACGTCCATCCATGGAAGATCCTGCTCTACCATCATTTGCAACCACTGGAAGTCCACTATTTCCAGAAGGAAGCAAAAGAGGATCCGAAGCACTAGAACATAGAGCCCGCCCTTCTTCCGATCCACTAGATTTATACAAGTTAGAACCTTCATTAACTCGGCTACTCTCACCTCCATGACTAGCAAAACTTGCATTTAAATTTAGACTATGAGGTAGTGCATTAGAATTGGAATTTTGTATAATCAGTGGGCTGAAATTCACATGACCCAGTGAAGGATTATTTGACGGCTCACAGAGTCGGGTTTCTGTAACTGGACCATCTGCATCACGAGCCACTGAAGACCATCCAACCTCACCTTTTTGTTCATCAGATAATGCCTCGGTTTGCATATCACAAGAGCTAGGTTCACCTAAGCTCCATCTACTCAAATTCCGTTGCTCATGGCTCACAGAGCTTACATATCCCGTATTTATATCAGTAGTAGGCAACAAATAATCCGGTATTCGGTTTTCTGCTGGATTCCACATGTTATTCCAGTAAGCTGGTTGGCTACCAGGATTATTCGACGAAGATCCATGTTCAAAGTTTATGGTTTCCGACAATGAACCAACACTACTCCTTTGCCCTTGCATTAGAGAAAATGTAAACTTCCCTATCAAATACGAGCCAGGTCAACAAAGTTTTCCAGACAACAACACAAGTTGCATACACTTGATTGAATCTGAAAATCGATCAAAAACAGCCAATCAGCAAGTAAGAACCGTTAAATAAACAAACTCAAAGATCAAACATGGTACTTTTCTTCGCACCAACAAACTCGATACTCGAACCAAAGTACCAAGTAACATTTGCTAGCATTCATAACCATTTCTAAATGAGTTACAGATTCATTCCCTCAAAAGATTGACCTTAGCAGCACATGCAAACACCAAGCAATACTCATTCTCTCTTCTCCAATCGTTTTAGCCATAGCAACACAAGCCAATAGCTTAATAATAAGCAACAAATCAACCTTCAATTTATTTCTCTTACGAACAGTTGCATGTAATATGAGTATTACAAGAATTACAGTATTGTGAAGCCTCTAAATTACAATATCAACAACTAGAACATCATGTTAGCATCAAAGAAACACCGATTTCAGCGCTTTGAAACAATGTAAAACTGGAAGCCTGCAATATTGTCTAAATGCTAAATGATATCTTATCCATTAACTACGAGATATTGCAGTCTCATACGATGCCTAGAAATCGATATAACATTATAAGAATGTAAGCGTCCAGAAACAAGAGATAGTAATTAGCAACACAGAGGTGTAATATCGTAGTCATAATATTCACTGGAAACGAAACTGTTCTAACATATACATGTTACTAATCCTATTCACATTGATATCATGGAATAGCACAAGATTGTGGTTATAGAACTCAGCGAAGCCACCACAAGAAGAGAAACAATAAGACATGGAAGCTACAGAAATGAATCCCAGAATCGATGAAATCAGACTCACAAATTAGGCAAAGAACTTAACCCAACTATGATCAAAACAAGTGAAATGAGAAGTTTCAAGTTCAAACAACCTAGAAAATAGCAGTGGTGTAGGGCGGAGGGGCGGAGAAATCAAGGCGGCTCAACTTATATCCATAAATTTTGACGTGATTAGAAGAATCATCATCGCCGAAGTCGCCGATAAGAGATGAGTTCAGAATTCAGATTGGAAGAAGTCAAAAACCAAACCCTTTTCCCTATCGATATACCCTTTAACAAAATCGAAACGAAAAGGAAAAAAATATGTTTAGACGAAGAAGACGAAGAAGACGAAGAAGAATATGAGGTTTAAACAGTATTCATATTATCCGCTAATTCAGCTCTCGCATTAAAAACCTCCGCCAGAAAAGAAGACGACAAGCACCTGGGAGATCAAACATTCGATTTACAGAATCATCCATGATGAAGAACAGAAGAAACCCAAGATGAGAAAAAAGGGAAAGGGGAAAGAAAACTTACCAAACAAACAGATGGAAATTTGAAATTTGAAAAGGAGAAGGAGGAGGAAAAGGGTCCGATCTATGAAGAAGGATCTGGGACGAAAACCCAAGAAGCAATCCGTGAAATGGAAGCGAGGGATAAGAAGCTTTAAGCTTGAGGATCTCCCTCTGGATGAAAGTGGGAGCTAACAAAACCCACCGAGTAATGGGTGAGGGAAAGGTGGGGGATGTGAGGTAGACAAAAGACCATGTCCAAGACAAATAGAGATTAAAGAGGGCAGAGTAACCCTTTATTTAATTTAAGAATTAACTCAGAAAGGAGAAATGGAGTAACAGTCCACAGACACAAGGGCAGGCCGTTCCCATTTCCAGACAAAGAATTTAATAAATTAGAGAGACACAATTACACATACACCCAACCCAACAAAAAAAATTAAATTATAAATTCAAAAACAGAGAGAGAGAGAGAGAGAGAGAGAGAGAATAAAAGTGTGTGTCCTGTTGGGCCGCTTACCAAATGGCTCGCCGCTCAGGTTCAAGGGTCTCCATCTTCTTACAACAACAACAACAACAAATTAAAAAAAAGTTATCTTTTTTTCTCTTACCCTCAAAAGAGGAAGACTAAACACGCAACAAAATTACAGAATTGCGGTTAAAAGACTCGCCCCCCAATGTCCGCCATAGACACCCAGAGACCCACTTGACCACTCTTCTTCTTCTTCTTCTTCTTCATCTTCTTCATCGCTACTGTAGATTCCGGTTAATGGGTGATCCTTTTCCTTTCATGGGTCCCTCCCATTCTTGACTGCCATGGCTGTTTGTGTGCAATTCTTTACCATCTAACAATGATTCAATTTTTTACGAAATGCAGAATCATATAATATAATCATATCCGGTCTTATTTTATACGTTTTGGATTGTATCATCCAGTGGGTAAACAAAACGTTCCTCTCCTCCTTTGCTTAAAGGAAAAAGAAGTGTGAAAGGCTGAAGCTACTTGAGTAATAGGCCAGATTCTAAACCCAACTTCGCTTTTAAAATGAATGGCGACCCCCACCGTTCATATCTCAATTGTGGGCCACTTTGATTCTTTATGGTTTTGGTTGCATTCACACCTTTTTTCTTACTTCTTCTTCTTCCTCTTCCTCTTCTTTTAATTTATAAATTTGTTACAGTCCTTTAAATGTGGGTTTGCTTTGACATATACCCTTTATTTTTTTTATGCCATAAAACGAGGCCACACAATTATGATACCAATTTCTCCATACCATATGGGCTTTCATTCCAAAAATCAAATGCTTAACAGCTCCTCAAGGCCAAATTAAGAATAATAATCAGACGTTCTAATTATGATAACGAGATGACGATTCTCCCACCATACAGAATATTTACAACATTTCAATCCTTTTGCAAACCCTTTACCTAATCAACAACCCACACGCCTCAGCTCATCAAAAACAGACAAAAATCACAGCCAGAGATCAGGTGATTTCAGGCTCTGCACCTAATTTACCAGGGCGGTAGATATAATTATCAAGGTAAACCAAGATTGCCTTTCTCCTAACCCACCATGATAAGTGGGCATCTTTGTCAGTTGGGCATTTTTCTTCTCAAAATGAGTACACAAAGGAATCAAATGTAATCAAAACGAATGAGTCAAAGGAAGAAAACAGGAAGCAACTTTTGTCAATTATAAAAACCAAAACGGCAGAAAATTGTGGTAATCAAGCCCACCTATAAGCAAAGAACTTTAAATGACATAATTGAAAAAACAGGGAATGGAATTGGTACACCACTGCTGCAATAATAATCACTGAAAGCTGACCTCCCAATCCCTTTCTTTTCTCCTGCAAAATGTTGCAGTAAATATAGTTACCAAACCCCCCAGAGAGTTTAATTACAAAGATTAAGCAAGAGAAGAGGTGAAAATAATAATATCACAATGGGTTCTCTCAACTACCACCTTAAAAATTGCAACACACAGCAATAAAAACCCCTTTTTCATCATTAACTTTCATTGAACTTTGCATTTACAGTTGGAAAATTTTTGAAAGTAAACTGCCTAAGAACCTCCCGTGAGCTGCAAATAGCCAAAAATATTGAGAAACTTCAACATCAAGGGAAGGATGGCACCGCAAGCAAGCATGCGCCCAAGGCATCCAATGCAATTAAAAATGCCATTCTTCCACTAGCCCCATTAATAAATTAAATACACTACTACTACTACTACTACTCCTCCTCATGTTTAACCACAGGTGGGTTTGGTATTAACTACTGGCAACTAACAAAATCCAATTGATTCACCCAACATTTACCCTTGACACTGTAAAAACTGTAAAAATTACCAGGAAACTTGAGGCATAAGGTGGAATTGATACCTATGGAGTCCTTGTCTGTAAGTAAAGCATTTGCACGCAGCTTTAGCCTCAAATGTCGGAAGCCACCAGCAGTCCAATCATTGTACAGAGGAAGATTAAAGCGGCTGCAAGTGGTAATCAAATAATTAGAAGCTTAGGATGGAAATTTGGTGAACTCAAAGGGAAATGGAAGCAAGTTAGAAGAGGCTCATCACAAGACAAAGACGCGTGTGTGATAAGGTTAACATCAAACAGTTTTTTATGTTCTACGTGTGGGCTGAACATTGGCAATTACAGGACAAATAAATGTCCAAACAATTTGAGGTTTGATGTAAAGGCAAACTAATGAAATTGTCTTACTTTTTTCACCCTAAATGACAAATCTAGCTGTCTTCCAAATGGAACACCAAACAACGTTGAATTTGTCAAAGTAGTGACATACCCTCCCGCAACTGGTTCGTTTCTAGAAATGTACCCTCTCACGGCTTTGCTTTTTTGGAGATGTGAGGGCTATGGAGCCCTCGAACGAAATACACCAAAAAAAGATTATCAAAGTAAAAACTTTGAGATGCCATTCTTGTACGATCAAAGAATTAGAGAGAAAAAAATTGCAAAAGAAAGTAAGAAACATAGCGTGAGGAAATTGTAGGGAGAACACTACCTTAAATTTATCGCCACCAATTCAATCATCCAAGTTTATATCGACGGTAGGCGAAGGTAGAGAGGGAGCTGCGGATTTGTCGCTGGGATGTTTCAAATCAAAGACAAGAAATCCAAGAACGCCTATGCTTATCATGGCATAAATCATGCCTAGATATCCGAAAACTGGGTTTTTTTCGAAAAAGTAGAAACGATATGACTGATGATACCGAATCTAGGTAGAATGGGAATATACACCTTTGGATAAAAGAAAATGGTGCTCGATGAAAGGATGCTGATTTCACACTATGCTGACAAAACCGAAAAAATGTTCTACAGAACACCATCTGCCGTTACACTCCAACGTAGTATCCAAACACACAATGCTAAATTCTGTCTCATTGAAAACTGATATCTCCTGCATTCGAGGAAAGTATCCTCGTCCAGGTTTATTAGTTGTTCATCAGCATGTGTATTGCACTATCGGCACAATACACATATGGGCATGTAACCGTACAAGCCCACCCCACTGCTACTAGATATTGTCCGCTTTAACCATTTACAAGTCGCCGTCATACTCACGATTTTAAAATTGGTCTACTAGAGAGAGGTTTCCACATTCTTATGAATGCTTTATTCCCCTCTCCAACTAATGTGGAATCTCACAATATCTGATATGTAACAAGTCAGAGCGTACAATATCGGCTAGCGGTGGGATTGGGCTGTTACAAATGATACCAGAGCCAGACACTGAGCGTTGTACCAGCGAGGACGCTAGTTGTCACAACCTAACTATGAAGAGAGTAGGTTGTGACCCTCGCGTTGTGACAAGAGAAGCGGCGACCCTCAAGTGGCGTCCATTCGGCCACTTGAGGGCCTAAACGAGTGCCATGATGCGACCGAGAAGAATAGTGCATCATCTAACACACCACAACAGAGTGGGCATTGAAGACAAGCGAGACATAAGCAAGATAGAGACATCGAATAGACATGAGGGGCAAAGATAGGCTTGTTCAAGGGCCGGGTAAGGTCCTGGGTCTAACCTCAAAAGTCGGGGTTCCGAAAGGTTCGGGCATACGGTTCTGGAGTTAAGTCTGTTCATACGAAATATGAATGCTCGCCAAATTTAGTGTCAATCGAACACCAGATGAGAGCTCCATGGCACCGTATGATCGTTCGCCAAAATCATGTCTATGTCTGCTGGTTTAAAAATGGCTCAAAATGTATTATCGGGGTACCATGGTGTCAACTCTCCACCACCCTTGGGCCCTGTGGCCTAAGCGAGTTATCCAATAGCACATATGTATGTCACAGTAAGGGACGAGCGTGCCGAGACAAGTGTCTTGGGCGACTTCATTTGAAATTGATTTTCCAAGGATAGTACCAGGGCGCACGGGTGTGCCAATATTGTGCCCCAGTCCACGTGTTGGAGGTTGCTACATACACCTACTATCTGGTACGATTTCTGTAAATGACATGGTATGGGCACGGGAGGGCCAGTGCCTTGATAGAACCTGGATAGATAGATGTTCGGGACGCCACGATGAGAAGAGAGACACGTGGGCCCGTTCTCGAAGGCATGACCGAGCGAGCTAGGATGGCTGACGACACCCTAAGACTCGGGATGGCGTCAAGACATATGGGCCATATGTCGATAGGGATCAAGATGACAAGATGAGATGCGACGTTGCATTGAGAGACATGGCCCCGAGCAGAGGTAAGGTCGAGCCAAATGACTTGGCCTAGTGTAGAAGCAAGTCGGTTGTGTCATAGACGATTGAACATGCACATGCATGCAGCGTGTGTGGTCGATCAAACTTGGATTCCCCACAAGCGATGTTCGATTGACGAAGACAAAACCCGCCTAAGGTCTGATGAACCACAAAGTCGAGGTGAAAAATATATATGGGACTTAATTACCCTAAGGTTGATCTTGAGGGTTGGTTGAAAAAGTAGGACCGTAACGCTAAGCCTCTAGGAGTGGATTGTGAGATCGGTTGTACAGGGGAACAAACCCATTCCTATAAGAGCGTGTAAATCTCCCATCTGGTCAGTTTACAATTAAAAACATAGTTTGTTTATGTTAACTGATCCAAGTCTCACAACCCCAACTAATTGGGCTTCTTGTTTACAAATTTGGGCTTGGGCCTCTTATTCCCATAAATAACCAGAAAATTCATATTTTTATTGATTATTAAAAATAAAAAAATAAAAACAAGCATGTTTTTTTTTTAATAAAATTTAATAAACTAAAAGGATTGTTTTTTTAGAATTTTAATAAAGATTTGAAGAAAGATAACATAATAAAAAAAAAAAAAAAAAAAAATTCTCATGTTGCCGACCGAGATTTAATTAAATGTTGCCAATGTAACAACTCAACCCAGTACAAGATTTGGATAAGAATTTGGTACGATGTCCCGTACATTTCGTCCTATATGGTCACACTCCTTATTTCTAAGAGTGAATATTTCTAGAAATCACGAGTGTTTGAAGATGTTTTGTCTTCACTGACATAAATCGGTACAATATAAAATTACTTCAAGCAAAACAGACTTATTTGTAAAGTTCATATAATTAAATTATTTTTCAATTTTTTTAATCATTTCTCTGTCATCCTATTAACTAAATAAAGCATGGGATTAGTCTAAATTTCTGTGATTAAAAATATTTCTGGAAATTTCAATTAAAATTTTAATTCAATTCACCTTTTTTTTATAAATATATTTACACAAATAATTTATAAAAAAAGAAACAGTAATTATAATATGAGCAGGTACTACATGGTACAGTGTATTTAAATACAAAAATATCATATGATATTTAATTATTTTCAAAAGTGGGGAATGACATAAGCTATAGATAATGAAAATTAGTAATAATATTTTGTTTTATTTACCAAAAATGTCTCCCTATCATAATCATTGCAAATAAATTGTGGATTATTGTAATAATGAATTAGGATAAATTTGACCAATATCTTGTCATATTTCAATAATCATAATCATTATATTTGAAATTAATTCCCACTCTAACTAATCACCCTCTTAATTCTTTTTTTAAATGAGAAAGTAAAGGTTAGACAAGTAATTTCGTGAGTTATGATTTTCTCGGTTCGGGCCGAAAAACACTGTCACTCTATCGTTATCAAATTGACTGTGATCTTTTTCTGTTTGTGAGGATCCCAAGATAGCGTCTTCTACTTCTAATAAACCAGATCATGAACTAGATCACAATCATTCTCAATGAGTTCATAAGTGATCCCATCTTTTTCGTCGGGTCTGTATAGAGACCAAAGGTCTCGAACGTCCGATCCGACATAACAACTCAAACCACCGTTTGCACATATTGTCTGCTTTGGCCTGTTACGTATTATTGTTACTCTCACAGTTTTAAAATGCATATGTTAGTGAGAGGTTTCCATATTGTGATAAGGAATGCTTCGTTCTCATCTCCAACTGACATGGGATCTCATGCATCGTTCATTTCTTCACACTCGTTCCAAATTTGAAATACCATTTGTACAAATAAAAACCCCTTTGTTACATGATTTCTTCTTCATATGAAGCATTTACGCAACTTACGTACTAAATCTAAACGAAGAACACGAATAACAAGGTATTGACCTAAAAACCCATCAATTTTCACAGAATTTTGTTGGGGGGCTTTCATTTGTTTTTTCTTCTTTCTCGAAACTCACATGATTAAANCATATGGGCTAATTACGAGCAAGATGTAAAGAATACTATCAATAAGTGGACAATATCATACCATTCTGGACGGTCGAGATTACTAACAAAATATACCATAACTCATTACAAAACTATGGTAAACGACGATCCTACCGATGGGTCGAAGGGGATGGCCGTGACGATGGTTGTCGTGGTCGGAGGAGTTATGGGGGAGGAGTGAGCAAGACCAAGAGTATTGCGCTTCTGCTTCTGTCGTTCTCTAGCTTTATGATTCTGAAACCAATAGAACACATTCTTTCCTTCAATCTTCCCGTACTTCCCAAGCTGTGCAGTAATTTGTTCAATTTGTTGAGCATTGGGAGTCCTCATTCCTCTCCTATAAAGCATCTCCAATATCGCTATCTGTTCTTGCGTCGGGTTCCACCGTGTGCCTCCCGGTTGCATTTCCACAACTCCTGTCTACACAAACCAACACGAGTCATTAATAATTTTCATCGAAAAGAAAACGCAAGAGATTAGTAGATGTTAATTACCCGAGGGGAAGACGGGTCTTTCTTAGTATCAGGTTTGATGAAGGTCTTGAGGTCGAAAGCGGTGAGCGTTGATGTGGCGGAGGTGGGCGGAGGAGGACGTAAGCGCTTCGTGCAAGCAAGGGAGAGAGAGGGTTCATCCCAAGAACAAGGGGAGAAGTGATGAAGCTTCATGGTTAATCCCATGGGAGAAGATTCATACGAAAACAAGCGAACTCTTAATATATAGACAAAAAGCAGGAAAAGGTGAGATTGTTTGAAAGTTCCGTTGAATGATTAAAGTCTCACATCAGCTAATTTAATGAATGATCATGGGTTTATAATCAGAGGCTTTTTAGAGAAACTCAAAGTAAAGTGGAGAGTCGTGTTCATCTAACATGGTTGGTATTAGAGTCATGCCCTAAACTTAGTCGTGTCAATAGATTGGTAAATTCTCAAATGTCGAACAAATGACTCCAAAAGAAAAAGGAGTCGAGTCTCCTCGAAGTCATAGTAAAAAATGACTAATAATCTAAAAGAAAAAGGAGTCGAGCCTCGATTAACGGGAGGTGTACTTCCTTCGAGGGAAGGCGTTGGATGATTAAAGTCTCACATCGGCTAATTTAGGGAGAAAAAGGAGTCGAGCTTCCTCGTAGGGATAGTAAAAAATGACTAAGACTCTAAAAGAAAAAGGAGTCGAGTCTCGATTAAGGAGTGAATATTATCTCCATTGGTACGAGGCCTTTTGGGAAGTCCAAAACAAAGTCACTAGACTTTATGCTCAAAGTGGAGAATATGATACTATTGTGGAGAGTCGTGTTCATCTAACAAGCTCTGTTGTTATTAGACAATATCGTATTATTAGGAAGAGTCGTGATTAGAGAAAAAACAGATGGTGTGAAGGGAAGAAAAGAGAGACCAAATGATGGGGAGAGGTTGACTTGAGGGGAGGGCATGTTTTGGTTTTGAATTCATGGGCAGCTGCTCGGCAACAGCGACAGCGTCAGCGACTGAGACTGCTGGCAAGTGCAGCTGGGTAAGTGTGAGTATCAGAGAATTGGGCAGTCATATCGGGTCCTGTTTTTTTTTTTTTTTT